>NC_068984.1:114780882-114781423 GCF_001194135.2 Octopus bimaculoides | reverse complement strand
ATTTAAAGATGTTTTTGTTGAATAAAATTTGTTGAAAAAAAGCCACAATAATTATGCACCAATCCAATATATATATAGCATATAATGACATTTGGTTGTAAGACTCAGCATTACCTAGACTCAAAATGCTTCTATTATATCAGTTTCCTGTGAGATATATATTATACAGCATGCTTTAAGCAGGGGAGATTTTTATGAATTTATTTCTGTTCAGACATGTGGGACACTATGCACCTGTACAGGCAATGTTGATTTTACGAGCTAATGTACAGCAGAGACATTTGACCACAGTAATCAAATCTGTGCAAGTTGTTCAGCAAGAAATTGCTGAAGCTTCATCTGTCATCTACAGCAAGGGAATCCACAAGTCCATGATTTCTGTTCAATATCCAAAATATATGATTATCTGAAGTGTTATTAAAGTTTTGAATTTCTACAAAAACATTTTCACTCTACAGATTTTTGTACAGCTTGTTAATTTTACAAGTTATCATTTTCAAAGAATATCTGTTAAATTCAATGTTTTTTTTTTTTTTTTTTT
>NC_068984.1:114770900-114780327 GCF_001194135.2 Octopus bimaculoides | reverse complement strand
ATATATATATATATATATATATATATAGGCACAGGCCTTGTGTACTGTCATGGCATATTGCTTCCCAACCACATGTTTTCAGGTTCTCTTGATTTAAATGTTTTCTACTAAACCCTTATGAGTGGAGAGATAGAAACTGAAAGAAGCTCCTTTTTATATAGACATGTGTGCTTGTGTGTATGTATATTTGCCTTCTCTGTCTATATTGCTCAATTACCAGCAGTAACATTGCTGTCAGTTCTTTGTCTGCCAGCTTTGCTCCTTCAAAGAATGTAAAATAAAATTGAAACATAGGTAATGGTTAGTAACAGGAAAGGCATCCAATAGTGTATTTGTCTAACCATGCTAACAAGGATAAACAGTTGTAAAAATGAACACATGAAATACGTTTTCCTTATGAATGCAATTGGTGAAGGGGAAATTGTATGGAAACTTGAGTGTGTGTGTGTGTATACAAAATATTGTAACAATTCTTGCTTGAAGATTGCAATGGCATGAAACTCTAGTCTCAAAATAAACATTCAGTTTCAATAAATTATGTGTGTGCACGCACGCATGTCTGTCTGCTTGTGTGTGTATGTGTGTGCAGATGTTGACATGCCATGTCAATTATTGCTAGGTGAGTAAAGCAGTAATGTCAGGTTTACAATCCCTGCTGACATTATGACCAGTTACTCTACACTTTTGAAGACCAGTGGAATAAAGAGGTCCGCCTTACTTGAAAAACAATTAAGGGCTGATAGTAAGAAGTGCATCCAGCTATAAAGTGCTACTTCAAAAGATATCTCCATCTATCCTGCATTAACTTGAAAAAAATAATGAACATAAAACAAACATCAAACTGATTTTTTTTTTTTTTTTTTTTTTTTTTTTTTTTTTTTTACCAGGTCCAAAGTGTATCTCAAGATAAACAAGAATCTCGGAAAAAGTGGCACTTGTCGCCAGCCATGTCCTTAGAATATATAAGCTACTATCTTGGTATGTTTGTATATCTTTCATTTCATCTTTTGAAGGATTTTTCTTTCTTTCTTTGTTTTTTTGTATTTATTGTTTAACATCACCATCTTATCCTTTCTGAGCTTTTAGTGGGGTTAACTCTGTTACAAGCTTTTAGACCAGGATTACTAAATGTCTTGATCTGCTGCTTCTTATGCCAGTAACCCTTCCTCTCCTCTCACCCACCATTCACAAAAGGCATTAAAAAAGGCATTAAAAAATACACATTAGAAACTTGGCATCTCCTGTTCACACTGTAAAGTGGTTGGTTAAATGGCCAACAAAGTGTAGGGCTCTGAGGTCCCTCTATCCTGTCTCATCAAGGACTAGTTAACCTTTCTAGTATTGGTACCACAAGAAAATGCACCCAGTACTGTATAGTGGTTGGCATTAGAAAGGGCATCCAACCACAGTAACTAAGACAAATGACACATGCAAATGACATATTCCCATAGTTCCCAATGGGAGTCAACTTAGACTGTGATGACCAATCCAAGTCATGCCAGCATGGAAAGCTGGTGTGAAATGGTATTGATGATGATGGTTAGACTGTAGAGAACATGTTGCCTAAATTGCCATATGACTGGGAAACCAGGGAATAAAGTAGATTGTTTTAATCTGAAAAATGACAAACGTGAAGTGAAAAAAAAACACAAACATTGATTGATGATGCATGAGGGGTGTACTGTCATAGCATGTTGTTTTTTATTAACTCCCTCCCATCTCAGTGCTGATCCAGCAGCTTTGTGATGAGAGGCATTCTAGATGTAACCATCCCACCCACTCTTTTTTTTTTCTTTTGTCTGTCATATTATATCTATGACTGTAGTCACTAATGTGTTCTGTTTTTTAAAAGGTGTGATTTGAGGGGTATTTGGTTGCTGTTTCTAGCAGATTGAGTGGCCATTTAGATGGTTCCCTGCTGATTGCTCATTATAATATAATTGAGTTGATGATAATACAACAGCAATCTCCAGTCTATTTCCAGTTAGGTCCGTTGGTACAATTAGAACAACAATCCTCCTTTGAAAACCATTTAGTCCATTGTTTATGACAAAGTTTCGAACATGTAGTGAGACAATTAATGAATAAAGCAAAACATTCCCTGCTTTTAAATTTCCTCACAAGCTAAGTTTTACAGTCTTACGAAGAAAGAATTTGGTTAATAACTGTTGTTTCGCAGTTAGAACACACTTGTATATTAAAAAAATTTTTTTCAGTTTATTAGTTAATAACAAACTAATGTAAGATCTTTTTTTATCATTTTTATAGATAGAAATGCTCGTATAGATACAATGAGAATTAACATGAAGGAATTGTCAACTCAGAACTGTAAACTTCAAGAACAACAAAAAATATTAAGAGTCCAATATGATCAGGTAAGTAATGATGTAGAAAATTCAAGTCAGAAAGCAGAGCATTAATAAATTTAAATACAGAATCTTGAAAAAAATAAATTCATTATAACATTGACAAATTCGACCTTGTTGCTGCTACTGTTTTTGTTGTAGATGTTCTCCTCCTGCTACTTTTCTTCTTCCTTTTTTTTTTCTCCCTTCACTCTTTCTCCTTCATCATCTTCTTTTTCTTCCTTCTTATTCAGCTTCTGCCTCCTTTTTTTTTATGCTTCTTCCACCGTCATCACCACAACAGATAACTGAAGGAGCAGACTTTTTCGGTGACTAAGCATATGTCACAGATCAATTACCCCAGACAAATGTTTTAGCATGTGAGACCCTATATTATGCATGTATGATAACTCAGCAGTGATTTATCATAAGTGGACACGCTTTCTTTTAAATATTTTTTAAATGCTATCCAGATGTGTGAGTAATCTCAATATCTGAATACAGCCTGTAATTGTGTGAATTACACTGTTTTTGTGTTGTCTCTAGTTTAGGATAAAGACCCCCTTCAGTCATGAATGACCATGGGATATGCCTAGAAAGTTCCCCTCCGAGGCACATATCCGGGCAAGGTTGTTTATGGAAGTCCAGCAGTCGCCCATGCATACTGGTCTCCCTTCTCCACACCACTAATGTTATCCAAGGGAAAGGCAAAGGCCAATACAGCTTGGCACCAGTGATGTCACAACTCATTTCTACAGCTGAGTGAACTGGAGCAATGTGAAATAAAGTGTCTTGCTCAAAAACACAACAGATTGTGAGCCCTAACCACTGAACCATGTGCCTTCACACTTTCTAGTTTAATGTGTAAATATTTAGAACTGAGACAGGACATGGTGCAGTATTTGATGAATTCTTATTTCTTTATTGCCCACAAGGGGCTAAACATAGAGGGGACAAACAAGTACAGACAAAGGGATTAAGTCGATTACATCGACCTCAGTACACAACTGGTACTTAATTTATCGACCCCAAAAGGATGAAAGGCAAAGTCGACCTCGGCGGAATTTGAACTCAGAACGTAACGGCAGACGAAATACCGTTAAGCATTTCGCCCGGCGTGCTAACGTTTCTGCCAGCTCGCCGCCATTGATGAATTCTAATATGTTGTTTGTAGACTAGCATCATTATTCCCTTGTCAGTTTATTTGGTATCTGTGAATACACTAATTGTACCTGTGCAGCATGTAACCGTTTCTAATATGCGTTCTAATATGTCTGAGTATAAATATATTGACTGCTTTTTGTTTTGTTTTGTTTTTTTACACCTTAGGGGTTATTCACTTCATTTGTTTTCGTTCTTTTGCTGTTGTTTCTTTTCCTTATAGAGATATTCAATTCCTGTGGGAATTGAATTCAAAACTCTTAGTTTCCAAACTAGATACATAAGGCATTACTAAGACTTACATGTAACAATAACAGGGCTTTTTTTTGTTTTTTTTCTTTAGTATGACCCCTATCTGTAGATGAGAGAAAATGATTTAGATTTCAGCTGTCTGAGTGATTCTGTTTCTAGTATTTATATTTGAATTTTTTCAGTTACTGAATGAAATGAATCGGTTGAAAGATTCCACTCACAAGCTGCAACAAAACGGAGAAGAAACCTGGAGTATTTTAACTGATCTTTCAGGACAGGTAAATATAAAAATTTACTATCATTAATAACCATTTTTGTAATGTATAGTTTTCTCCCTTTGAAAACAAGCATGGCTCTGTGGTTAAAAAGCTTGCCTCACAACCACATGATTTGAGGTTCAATCCTACTACATAGTACCTTGGGTAAGAGCTTTCCACCATTACCTCAGGCTACCCAAGACCTTGTGAGTGGATTAAGTTGAGAGAAACTAAAAGAAACCCATTGTGTGTGTGTGTGTGTGTGTACTCGTGTTTGTATCTCTTTGTCTTGATGTCACATGATAGTTGTATATGAGTGTCGTTTATTTCCAGTTTTTGCAAAAAAACATGTCTAGCCAAATGATTAGGTGGGCGTTGGCATCTGGCCATACAAAATCTGCCTCAACGAATTCCATCAGACCCACATAAGCATAGAAATGTGCTACTGCTGTTGTTATTGTTGTTTGTCCTCTCTGGTTTTCAAATCTCATAGAACCACCCCCTATGAAAAACACTGCTTTAAGTACAGCTTGAAACTCAGGCTAATCTGCAGATTTCAGCATTAGTATGTGTTCTGTTGGACATTTTTTTTAATACACAAATCATAAACTTTCTTGAAACTAACTCCATTGTAAGTGGAGACAGGTAACATGTACTAGTAGAATAATTTCTGTCTTGTCAGAGTGGAGAACTGAATTAGTTTTGCGAAGGATTTGGACTTCTAACCTATAAACTACTTGAGCATTAACCTTTTAGCATTTAAACTGGCCAAATCCGGCCAAAATATTCTACTGACCAGATCCACCCTTTACTACATATCCTACAAGGTCATTCTAAGAATAAAACTGTCACATCATCAAAATCTCAAAGCTACAAGATAATGCATGGTTAATACAAAGCAATGTGAATAAATAAGCATTACCTTCAACATAATAATCTGAGTACTAAAGGATTAAAGAAAATAAATCTTTCATCAAAACCAAATAATTTTCTTAATGATTCTGTGAGTCCATCCATAATCTTTTATTTTGAGTGTCTGAGGAATGACCTTAGGTATAATTTGTTATTTAATGTTCCACTTTGGTCTTGTCTCATTCTAAAACCTTGGTATTAATTCATAGGAAATTAACACTCCAGAGATGTTCCGTGTACGTAAATCTCCTCGCTCTCCAACAAAACGGGACCCTCAACCTAAATCTCCTTCAGCACCTGCCATTCAACAGTAAGTTGTGCTTCCTCAGTTTCAGTTCAGTCAGTTCCTCTCTCTCTCTTTCCCTCTCTCTCTCTCTCTCTCTCTCTCTCTTTCTCTTGTTTAGTTTTGCTTATTCTACATTTGCATTTTTCTTTTTAAAACATTTTATCTCATCCCCCACTTTTTCCCCTTTTAACTTTCCATTTTATTTATCTTCTCTACTGTTCTTCAAAACTGCTGTTGTTGTTGTTTCATTGCTGCTTACTAAATAGTCATTAATTCTGAAACCCTTAATTTCCCATGATTCCATCCAATGTTAAGAAAAGTACAGCGGGCATCAAGTGTTGTTTTCAGAAAAAAAAGACTATATTATATAAATGTGTGGTAAAATTCAATATTATGATTGGACAATATGAATGCATGGCAAGACTGTACAAAATGATTGTTATGAGATGTTGGTAGTAATTGAAACAACTGTATAGTAAGATAGGTATGACAGCCAGCTTAGACATTAGCTCATAAAACAATAGAGCAGTACTTATATATATATATATATATATATAAGTACTTCTCTATTGTGGTTTTATAATATATAGGATATGACATTAAAAAAGATAATAAGGATGATTATAACCATCTTCAGTATATATAAAACAAAAAGGGGAAATTTTGCCAGTGAATAATTTGTTTTAATTAGGGTTTTCCAGATATGCATCTGTGATTTATACATATTGCCGTTGATTGGCATACAAGCTTATTTCAAATTTCTGTTAATAATAAACAGAAATATCTTTATAGAAAGGGAATGTGTATTCTTATTTCTAGACATTCACATATTAATTATGTAAAAATGTATCAAAAAGTTAAAGAATTTAAATAAAAATGAGACTGTTTTGCTTTCAAGAATGTCTTTCAAAACACTGATGTGTTTTTGGCAATATTTTGTTATTAGTAGCCAACAACTATAGCTCCTTAATGCCAGTGCCACGAAAAAGCACCCAGTACACTCTATAAAGAAGTTAGCTTTAGGAAGGGCTATAGAAACAATGGAGTTTGTTGCAGTTCTCCAACCCATTGGATTGTGGCAAACAGTCCAACCAATTCCTGTATGGAAGATGGACATTAAATAATAATAATTAATGATAATGTTGAAATGTCCATCAGATTTAGAACAACAGATTCAAGTTTCAATATAACTTTTCTTAAATTATAATAAAGACGTAATAAAAAATAGGCTTAACTGTAACCCTTATTTTAATTTTGTAGATAAGATTTAGTCACGAAAGAGTTCTATTAAAATTTCCATTCTCATGCCCTTCTTTTTTTTATTCTATGATTAACAACTTTACCTTCTGAAATTGCATGATTTTTGAGTTTTGTATTGATTCAGAAAAACAAAAATGTGTTTTATTGGCCTGTTTTTCTGGAATGATGTTTTATTGAATAATATAACACTGTTATATTATTTATAATAATATTTATTATAGTAATTTCCTTATGAATGCAGTTGACCAACTAAATGCAGAGTGGCACTTGAAAGAATATATTAACTTTTTTGTTACCCATATTTCTGTTGAAATACACTGCCATGCTTTCAATTAATTTGAAAATATATTTGTCTCTATTAAGCTGGTGTTTGAAACATAAAGTAACATTGAAATCTTGAAGGAAGGTTTTAATTTAGATCACTTTAAAGTGGCAAGTTCATATTATGGGACCACAGCTGGTCTCAGGTGGGTTAAATAGAAAAATGAAACATACAAAAGAATAAGTGCTTCTATGTAATATACATGGACTTTTACAGTTTGTATCATTGAAAGTTTCACATTCTTACTTTGTGCTAGTTTCAGTAACTAAATTTAAAGGCTCACTTTTGTATCTTAATAGACTGACTATGTGAGTCTACTGTGTTGTACAACTGTATAAGTCCCACCCTGGAACAAATGGAAATTAGTTTTGTTTGTTTGAAGTGTAATTGGATTTTGTGGAATACACCAGCCACATGGTTTCAGGTTCTCTCCCGCTGTGTGATACCTTGGGTAAAATGTCTTCTACTGTAGCCCTAGGTTGACCAAAGTCATATGAGAGGATATGGCAGACAGAAATTTGAAAAAGCCCATCATTGTACATACATGTGTGTGTGTGTGTGTTTGTGTCTCGTCTTGATATTGCATGACATTTGTAGATGAGTGTCGCTGTCATGCAAGCATTATTATTCGTTTCCAGTGTTCTGTGAAAACATGTGATGGGGAAATATCATCTTGCTTTGAAAGAATTGAGGGTTGGAGACAGTAAAGGCATACATCTATAGAAAATCCACCTCAATAAACTCCATCTGATCCATGCAAGTATGAAAAAGTGAATGTTAAAATGATGCTGATGTCTGAGTATGTTTTTAGATAATGACCATGACAAATTCATCATCCCACTTTCACCTTTAATTCTTCAACTTCTTTGATGGGGGTAGTGGGTTCTGGCTGTTTAGTTCTGTTACTACGTGACTTGATTATCTTCATTCCTAATGACTGTTTTTTTTTTTTAGACAGACTTTTTATTTAAAAGCATTTCTAAATTTTGCCTCTAGGTATTCATTGTTCTTTCTCCGTTCAAGAATATTAAAGAATCAATGTAAAAACGGCCATCGCTAATGCATCAAAATTAACTTTAGGATTTTTCTTACTATTTATTTATTAGATATAACTTGTTAATTGGCAGTTGTGGAATCTGTAAGAAATCAACAAACCAACATCTGTTGGCCAAATGTGATTCATGTAGCAAACACTACCATCTTGGCTGTCTTGATCCACCGCTCTCACGTATGCCCAAGAAAACCAAGCTACAAGGCTGGTAAGTAACCGGCAACTCCCTTACTAAAACTGATTTTTATCTAGAAAGCAACCAAACTAGAAATGTCAAGATTTCACCATTTCTACTATTCACTTACTTCAAGGCTGCTAAATGAATAAATTTATGTTTTTGTATGGTATAAGCACTGAAATGGAATGAAGTTATTATGGACATTAAATTTTTCTTTTACAGTGAATAGATCTTTGGGGTAGATTTCATCTTACATGCTCTATTAACCCTCTAGCATTCAGATTACTCTGTTGAATGTAATGCTTATTTATTCATATTGTTTTGATTTAATTATGCATTATCTCATAGCTTCAAGATTTCGATGATGTTTTTAGAATGACATTGTAAGGTAGGTGTGAGAGGCCAGATCTGGCCACTTTGAACACAAAACATATGACCGGTTTAAATGCTAAAGATGCAAGGGGAAAATAAGTTAAAAATTTGGGCTCTTGTAGAATTTCTCAGGTTTTAAGTTCAGTAACAACAACAAAATGGTTGTTAAAGGTAACTTCAGAAGAATAAAAAACAAACATTAAAAAAAAAAAATTTAATCAAACTTCATCCTTATCCCAGAGCAATTCATAATAAAATGGATTTTGTGTGCATTTCTCAGGAGTCATTTTCTGGTTTAAAAAGTTTAAATACTTCTGGTCATAAAAGTTTTGGTGAAAACTATACATTTTCTTATACTAGGTTTAGTTAATACTTATTTACTTTCTTTTATCATTTGGTCAGTTTCTTTTTTTTATGTATTGGCTGAAAGGAAAAGGGACATAAATTGATATACTCTAGGCAAGATTTAAGCTGTTGATTGAAAATATGTGAGCCAGGTGTTCTGAAGGGAAAGCACTTAGCTGGTGAAGGACTACATATATGATCTAGATATATAAATATAATGGCTACAGATAGTGATAATAAAATGTTTAACTGGAGCAATGTGTAATAAGAGATTCCATTACAAGTTCAAGGTAGTTATTTTATTAAAAGCAGAAAACACAGAAAGAAAGTTTCATTATAAAAGACTGAAAACTTACTGAAATAAACAGATTGTTTGTAACTGTTTCTGAATTTTGTTTAGAATTCTATTGGATTAGATATTATACATATTGGATAAAATATTATACATATAAATATAGGTGCAGGCATGGCTATGTGGTAAGAAGTTTGCTTCCCAACCATATGGTCTTGGGTTCAGTCCCTCTGCATGGCACCTTGGACAAGGGTCTTCTACTATAGACTAGCCTCAGGCCAACCAAAGCCTTGTGAGTAGATTTGATAGACAGAAACTGAAAGAAGCCCATTGTGTGTGTGTGTGTGTGTGTGTATGTATACATACACACACATATATATATATATATATATAT
>NC_068984.1:114768147-114770370 GCF_001194135.2 Octopus bimaculoides | reverse complement strand
TTGTTTGTTTTTTGGTTTTCTTTTTAATACATTTATTTACTTTGCATGTACTGAGTGTTTGAGTATGTGTTTTTTTTTTTTTTGTTTTTTTACTTTTCATATTTTAAAAGTTATTTAATTAATAAGTTCCATTTGTGAAACCAGTCGATACTTTTGCTTAGTTTCAGAGATATTTCTACTAACTACTACTACTTTATTTATTTTCACAAATTGTTAATGAACTAACAATTTAAGATGTTGTCATGCAAGGATTTCCACAAAAATTGACAAACATGTTGGGAAAAAAAATCAAAAAGAGAAAGAACACTATAAAGTTACACAGTTCAATCCATCCATAAGGCAGCTAGCTACCCTGCAACTACTCTGGAGAGGTTTCCATACAGAATTAGTTCACTTTCTTGTACAAGAATGTGCCGAACACATTTTACTCATTTTTCAGTAACAGTCATTAATTAGATTATCACCACCATTACCACCACTACAACTACAACAGTATAGTTCTTTTTTTTTTGTTTGTTGTTTCTTTTTCTAGGAGGTTTGGATGACATGAAGATTAAGTCTTAATCTGTCTCTATTCTTTTCATTGTCATTATACAGAAGTACACTGGAAACTAGAATTAAAGTGGGGAAAAGAAATAACATTTGAAAATTTGAACTGTAGATTCGTTAGTAGATGGTTTACCCTTATTGATGATGTGATATCCTCAAAGACTAGAAGTGTATATATGTACACGCACACATACTTATATACACATATATACATGTGTGTATGTATGAAGGCGCATGGCCAAATAGTTAGGCTGTTGCATTCGTGATCATTAGACTGTGGGTTCAGTTTCCTTTCCAGGCTGGACAATGCATTGTATTCTTCATTTCACATTGTTCTGTTCCCCTTTCAATTAGGGGTAATGTTGTGTTGGCCTACTCACACGAGTGCGTGCGTGCGTGCATTCCTGTCTGTGTGTCCTTTTAATGACATGTCAGTTAGGGAGAAATCTTGATTCTTGAGATCATTGCCTTGGTCTCAATTGCCATATGGTAGATACAAAGATAATTGTAATACATCAAGAATTTATGTTGTACGGTATTTGATATACCTTTAATTATCTATGTTGTTCGTATACATGTCAGTCATCACCCTCATTTATTTCTCCCACCTATCTTTGCATATATATATATATATATATATATATACACACACACTTGGAAATGGATGCGTGGCATTCAATCCACAGGTTCCCTCAACTGCTAGGGTGTGACACTTTTTCACACAGTTGTCCTCATTCATTCGCAACACATGACCACACTAGTGCAGTCGTCTCTCTTGCACACCACATCTGATGCTTCTTAAATCCAACTTTTCTCTCAGGGCACTTACACTCTGTCGCGTATGCACACTGACATTACACATCCAGCTGAGCATACTGGCTTCATTCCTTGCAAGCTTACATATGTCCTCAGCAGAACTTTGCCCAGGCTATTCTTATTCTAGCAGCTACACTTTCAGAGCATCCACCCCTGCTACTGACTTGGCCCCCTAGGTAACGGAAGCTATCAACTACTTCTAGTTTTTCTCCCTGGAATGTGACAGAAGCTGTTCTCTGCACATTTTCTGTGTTTATAGCACCTGAGTATTTGCCACATACAAAAACTATCTTCCCAGTTAGCCTCCCTTTGCTATTGCTGCACCTCCTATGCGTCCATAGCTTACACTGGGTACATCTAATGGAGTTTCTACCTACACCTTTTCTACAGATCAAGCAGGGCCATCTACTTGAAGGGATTTGTGGTTTGTCTGCCTTCCTACTTGTTAAGACTTTGGTTTTAGCTAGATTGACTCTAAGACCCTTCGATTCTAATCCTTGCTTCCACACCTGAAACTTTTCCTCTAGTTCTGATAGTGACTCAGCAATTAGAGCAAGGTCGTCAGCATAGAGGAGCTCCCAGGGGCATCCTGTCTTGAATTCCTCTGTTATTGCCTGGAGGACTATGATGAATAGGAGGGGGCTGAGGACTGATCCTTGTTGGCCCCTACCCCTACTCGGAATTCTTCACTGTACTCATTGCCAACCCTCACCTTACTGACAGCATCCCTGTACATGGCTTGCACAGCTCTCACTAACCATTCATCTATCCTTAGTTTCCTCATTGACCACCAGATAAGAGATCAGGGGACCCTGTCAAAGGCTTTCTCCATGTCAACGAAAGCCAGGTACAGAGGTT
>NC_068984.1:114749543-114768137 GCF_001194135.2 Octopus bimaculoides | reverse complement strand
GGTATTTCTCTTGTAGCTGTCTTACCAGAAATATAGCATCAGTGGTGCTTTTCCCCAACACAAACCCAAACTGCATCTCATCTAAACTGACTCTCTCCCTAATTAGTTGGGCTATGACCCTCTCCGTCACCTTCATTACCTGATCCAACAACTTGATACCTCTGTAATTATTTGTATCTAAAGTGTCACCTTTACCTTTGTAGCAGTTGACTATGGTGCTGCTACACCAGTCACTGGGTATGACTCCTTCATGTATCACCTGGTTAACTATACGGGTGACTAGGCTATAACCGACACTGCCAGATATTTTGAGCATCTCTGCAGGGATTCCTGATGGGCCGGGGACTTTCCCTGTCTTCATACCCTTAATTGCTTTATCTACCAAGGTACTGTCAATCTGGATAGCTGTTGGGTTGACATTCGGCAGACTTTCTTTCTCCCATTCATTCTCTTTATTGAGCAACCTTTCATAGTGGCATCTCCAAACCTCTCTCTTTGCAGCCTCCTTTAATGCAAGTGAACCATCATCCATGTGGACACATTTTTCTCCTACGACATCATGATTCTCTCTCACACACTGTCTTGCAACACGAAATACCTCAAGCCTTTGGTCCTCACAGTGCAGAACATTGGCAAATTTTTTCTTATCTGCTTCCCTTCTGGCTAAATAAACCTGTCTCCTAGCTTCCCTTCTGGCAGTCTCATACAATTCCCTGCTACCACCGTACTTCCAAGACTGTTTCTTTTCTCTAATAGCCCTGTCACAACATTGTTCCACCACGACGTTACTTTGGGTCAAGAGGGGACTTTGCACCATCCACAGATCTGGTTAGTGGCCCTCAGCAGGTTGTCTCATAGAAACCTCCAGTTGTCTTCCACATCATGTGATGCTATATCTCCTTCTATTTCATCAAAGGCTTTGAGTAATACGTCTCTAAATCTCTGTCCATTCGCGGGATCTTTAAGCTTCCAGACCCTTCTCCTCCATGCTGGTCATCTTCTGGGCATCCATTTAGCCCATCGGTTTCATATCTAGTGTGAACTAGATATATCTTCAGTTTCTCTAAATGATAACTGTTCTCAGCAAAGAATGTTTTGTTAAAACACAAGAACGCATGGTGATAGTTGAAGATATATTCGTCTGAAAAAATTTTAGCCGGGCGAGTTGTCTTCTTTCACTAGATAGCTAGGTTTTCCAATTTTGAAGTAAAAATTTCCGAAAATGTTAACAACTCCCCACGGCTTCCATCCTGGAGTTCAGGTAGCTGGAGATGGCTAAGGCATCATCTCAATATAAGCCGAAGTGGACAGAGGAGAATTTATTACCTAGGGTGTCCAGAATGTAAAACCCTATAAGGTCGCAAATATCAGTGCTGTCATATGCCCCCATCGCGATGTCGAAGGAGCCTTCAGAGTCAGTTCATTTGACTCAGGTTGAATCCTGGTTGAACAGTAGCATTTTCCTAGCGTGCATAATTATATCTATTTCTCTATCACTTATGTCGGTAATTCGTCTCGTATATACTAATGCCCTATCAAGTAACATTTTTGATATCGATGGATAAATGTCTACTATATCGAATCGTATGAACTTTGCTCTAAAAGTGCTTCGTTTGGTCTCAAAGCAATGTAACACCTCGATTGTGTTATGCCATAAAAAGAAATTAGATACCTTCTTTATGTCTTGTGTTTTTAAAAAACATTCTTTGCTGAGAACAGTTATCATTTAGAGAAACTAAGGATTTGCTTAGTTCATGCTAGATATGAAGCCAATGGTTTTTTTCTCTAAAACTGTTACTTTACACATACAGAAATAAATAACTGCGCTATATTTTATAGGGTATGTTCTTCTTCTAATTTATGATCTTATAATGAAGATATATATATATATTTATTTATTTATTTATGGCTGTGGTCATGCTGGAGCACCATATACACACACATACATATACCTTATGAGTGATAGTGGTTGATGGAAACTAGAAAAATTCTTCATATAATATATGAGTGTAATTGTTTACTTTCTGCATCTTTGCATTAAAAGCATTGAGCCAAAAACAGTGGCACTTACAAATCATCTCATTTTCTGCTTATAAATCATAGCCTTGTACTTTCAAAAATGAATGGAATTAAAAAAAAAACAATCCATTATTTGAAAAATAGTTACAGGTTAGTCACAGGAAGAACATCCAACTGTAAGCCAATGCCTCAACATAATCATCTAGCTCCCAATTTATAAGCAAGTGCAAGGAGTTTTAAAATTATGTCCGCTTAGTCATTTTGCTTCTACATGATATAATGTATATATTTATGTATGTGTAAAGTAAACAGGAATTCCATTTCCGTACCGTACTTTCACTCTGCCTCTCAATTGACTGTACTGAATCAATGGATTGATATACAATACAATGACAGTTAATTTATAAATTGGGGTTACTGTGTTTGCAAGTGATCACATACTTATTGAAGTCAGCTCTCATTTATTGTGCATCAAGTGTGTCATCTTTGAAACGTGAAATAATTTAAGCATTTGATGTCGGCAAGTTGAAATAAGTTCACATCTTTTGTTTAGGATTTGAGTGGTGTGGTGTGGTGTGGTGTAGGTGATGTGAAGTTCCTTTGTTGCAGAAGTTGCTAGTTGCAGAGCTTCAATCTGTTCCTAATTACTAGTCCCTTATCTAATAATGTAACATAATATATATAATTAATTTATTAAATATTGATAGTAGTATTTTAATAAGGGAGACAATTCTGGACATAAAATGAATATTGGTGAGGGAAGCAGTATTAATACTGATTGGCAATCTATGTATCTTATTTAATGTAGATCTATTATTAGAATACCAAATACTGTGCATACAGACACAATGCTAAGGACACAGACATATAATGTTAACAGATGAGAACCATCTGGCATGGACACTGAAAAAGCTAGATCACATGATTTCAACATACTGCATTTCCTCAGTGACAGGTGTCCACTCACTTTATACTAGCCAAACCTTACTGTTAATGATATATAGAATAACTCTGAATTTTCAGTCACTGATGTCACATGTGGCCAGTAGGCTTATTGAAAAATAAATATTCGCAATGGAGGTAGTATTAATATGGGACTTATTAATTCTGGACATGATTTTGAGTTTTATTAGAGCTCATCAAAGTTTAGACTTGGTAATTTATAATTGAATATGTCTTGTTATATCTCAAAGAAATTTACAAAGGGGCTGAATTTTTAATGAAACCTCAAGTATTTTATATTTCAGCTTTATCTCTTATTAACGTATAATTTTAAATTATTTCATTTTTTTATTTTTCAGCATTAATATTAAATTCATGTGTGTTTAATTATAGCATTGTCTTTCAGCTTCTAAATGTTTTCCATATCACAACAGATTGTTAAAACTATTGTTGTTGTTTTTACCTTCTGTTACATTCTGAGTTCAAATGTCACCACAGTCAACTTTACCTTTCATCCTTTAGGGGTCAATAAAATAAAGTATCATTTAAGTACTGGTGTCTACGTAATCAAATTATCCCCACCCCATCAAAATTACTGGCCTTGTGCCAAAAGAAATATTATGATTTTATTATTATTATTATTATTATTATTATTATTATTATTATTATTATTATTATTAATTAATTAATTAATTAATTAATTAATTAAAGCAGTAAGCTGGCAGAATCATTAGCACGCCAGACAAAATGCTTAGTGGTATTTTATCTGTTTTTACATTCTAAGTTCAAATTCCATCCAGGTTGACTTTGCATTTCATCCTCTCAGGGTCAATTAAATCAGTACCAGTTGAACACTGGGGTCAATGTAATCCACTATCCCCCCTCCTCCAAAGTATCATGCCTTTTGCTTACAGTAGAAAGAATTATTATTTTTTGCAGAGTTATTTATTTTGTTAGTTTTTCTTCCCATGGTCTTTCATTTCATTTCATTTTACTTTTTTGTATGTGTGTCTCTCTCTCCCTAATCAGGCAATGTTCAGAATGTGCCAGCTCAAGTAGTGATGTTTCAGAAGAAACTGGAGTTGACGTTGACGCTCCTCGTAAACTACGTGAAAAGATCAAGGAACCAATAAAGTTTGAGCAGTTACAATTAGATATAAAATCAGTAAGTATTATTATTAGTTTTCTTTTTCTCTGTCATCATCCTCCTCATCATCATCAGTAGTAGTAGTAGTAGTAGTAGTAGTTGAACACTGCTGTTGATGTAATCAATTTACCCCTTCCTTGAACTTGCTGGCTTTGCGCCAAAATTTGAAACCGTTATCATCATCATCATTATTATTATTATTGAATGAGAGAGCAATGCATGCCATCAAAGTGACACTGGGGTAAAATATACAAAGCCCAATATACTCATCATGACTACCCATCTGATAAGGGTACACCAGGCACATGCATTACAACCATATGTGCGTGACATGATCTCATATCAAGATAAACAGCACATGACCTTGCAGGTGGGGCCCAGTTAGAATTTTCTTCGGATCAAGTAGCCCATCCCGCTGAAAAAGTCCCTGAATAAAGGTTGTTTAAGGATGTTGAACAAAACACCCATGTTTCCAGAGTTGAATTATCCAAACCCCAAAAGAATTCCTCTCAACACATGGCTATGATGCTCTCCCACTACTTCTGCTCGTGATCAGAGATACACATATCGTCAGCCACCAAGAGATATGCTCAACTGGTTAAGGTTAAATAACTGACAAGCATATCTGTGGTATTGAACAGAATATTTGCTGTAGCCCATCTTTTATACCAATACTGAACAATGTACATAACACTTCCAATCAGTTAAGATGAGAAGCCATGAAAGCCACTGCCTGGTACTGCATCAGGGCATTTATTATTATTATTATTATTATTATTATTAAAGGCAGCAAGTTGGCAGAAGTGTTAGCACACTGGGCAAAATGCTTAGTGACATTTCATACATCTCTACATTCTGAATTCAAATTCTGTCGAGAATGGCTTTGTCTTTCATCCTTTTGGGGTAAAAAAAATAAGCACCAGTTGAACATTGGGATTGATGTAATTGGCTTACCCCATCCCCCGAACTTACTGGTCTTGTATCAAAATTTCAAATTGTTGTTACTGTTGTAATTATTATTATCATTATTATTATTATTATTATTATTATTATTGTTGTTGTTGTTGTTGTGAGGAACTGGCAGAATCATTAGCACGCCGGGCAAAATGCTTAGCAGCTTTACATTGTGAGTTCAAATTCTGCCTTGGTCAATTTAACCTTTCATTCTCTTGACTTCGATAAAAAGCTGGCATGAGTTGGCCAGTTTGACAGGATCTAGTAATCCACAGGGCCACATCAAGCTCCAGTGTCAGCTTGGGCATGGTTTTCATGGTTGGATGCCCTTTTTAAAGGCAACAACTTCACAGTGTGTAGTGGGTGCTTTTTTCATGCCACCAGCCCTAGTGAGGTTGCCAAGTAACTTGCAAGAAAGAAAAGAACAGGATGAAGGAAAAATGAAGAAGCCTCTTTGACTAAATGGGGAGGGGTGTCTGTGAGAGGGGGAAGAGAGACAGTGGTTCTATGCCATGTGTCGAAAGGCTAAAATCTGTTTGGAGACAAGCTCAGATGTCTTTCTATGCAGGAAATACAAGTCTACCACACATATTATATAAGGGTTAGTGGGAGTTGCTGGTGTGAGAGGAGAATAAGAGATTGGGGGGGGGGGTAGAGGTGAATGTAGTGAGTGATGAACAAGGGTGGAGGTGTGGTTGATGGGAGATATTAGTATAGAGAGGGGTCAGGTGAGATATACAGAAGTGGCTTGGGAAGGAGAATAGATCAGAAAGTAGTGACATGATGTGCAAGGTTTAGAAGCAGTAGGAAGGGAGATGTAGAGGTACATAGGGTGGGTGCTTTAGTAAATGGGGTGAGTTAGCAGATATTAGAGGGTATTGAGTATGAAAGCAGATGTTAAGAAGGAGTATGATAGAAAAGAGAGAGAGAACTAGCTGAAGGCACAGAAAGGTGGTGGGCAAGGATGATAATGAAAAATGGAAGTGATTCCAGGAATGAGGGAAGGTTACTGAAACCAAAAAGAAAGTGGGGAGGGGATTGTAATATGTGCTAATTCTGCTCTCAAGTGATTGCAGCAGCCAAGTAGTACCATAGATAGAGGAGTGATGGTTGTTAGAGGATGAGATGTGGGAAATGCTTGATGGAACATAGAGAAAGGAGGTACATGGTCCTGAAAGGTTGTTTTAGAACATCATTTTTGCTGTAATGAATGGGTCTCCTCAAGTACAGCAAGCTGTCAATCATCTGAGTCTCCTCTTTAAGGTTCAGTATCTTGAGATCAGTCTTCACTAGTTCCTTCCATGTCTTCCTGGGTCCCCCTTTTCCTGAAATTCCAACCACTTTATGTAGCTGTTCTCATCCATACACATCGCATGGCCAAACCAGCATTGTCTTCTCTCTTGCATACTATATCAGATTCCTCTTGCACCTAATTTTTCTCTCAATACATTAGCATTTAGTGGTAATTGCATACTGTTATTGCACATCCACCATAGCATATTAGCTTCATTCCTCTCTAGTCTTAAGTCCTCTGCATTCAGGATCCGCATCTCACTACTGTGTAGCATTGTTGTTCATACACAAGCATCATACGATCTGCTTTTCACTCATCAGGAGAGACTTTTTGTTACCAACAGAGAGAGGTAACAGCTCACTGAACTTGCTCCAGCTTGTTCTTATTCTAGCAGCTATACTTTTGGAATGCCCTCCTCCACTGCTAATTAGGTCAGCTAAGTAACAGAAACTATTGACTTCCTTTAGGGATCCTTCAGAGCTTTTGAATAAAATCAATTTCCCATGTATCCCTAGTGTTTATGGTTCCTCTGCATCTTTCCACATACAAACACTACTTTCTCTATTAACCTTCCTGTGATTCTTCTTATGTGTCCATAGCTTGCACTGGGTACACTGTATAGAGTTCCTACCCACACCATTCCTACATATCAAGCAAGGCAATTTACCTGAAGGGAGTAGAGTTCTGTTTGTTTTCTTGCTTACTATAACTTGAGTGCGCTTTTTCCTGTTTTCCTTTGTTCTCCTCCCTACTGTACTACATTTGTATTATTATATAACAACTAATCATCATCATTATTATTATTATTACTATTATTATTCAAAAGTTAGAAGATACTTGCTTTCATGACAGTATCATTTATAGAAACATTTCCAGCTTCTTCTAAATGTATATGTATATCACTTGATTGTAAATAATTCCCTATCTTTTTTATTCACATATTTTTTTCTTTGTAAGTTCACAGAAAAAAATCTAAAAAAAAAAACTACAATAGCAGCTGATACACAAGGTAAAAACTTATATTAAAATCATGGAATTATTGATACCTTCATATTGAATGACCAACAAAAACCATTTAATTTCTCTCAGACAAATCTCCTGTGGATAGTGTCTTGTAATATTTTTGTTTGTTGTGTTTTACTTCACTTTAATAGGAAAAGCGTCTACGGAATCGATCAAATTCTAAACAGAAAAAGGGAAAGAAACGGAAGTCTATGAAACTAGAAAAGGTTGGCAAACGAGAAGAGAATGAAGATTCTGAAGAAGTCATGGAACTCTGATTCATTTCTCTCAATTTGTTGTAACTAATTACAATGGTTACATTGTAATTATCATATCACCATGCAGCTTACAAACACTAGTGACTGGATAATTTTTCTTCAATTAAAAAAAAAAAGAAAAAAAAAAAAAGAATTTGCTATGAATTAGTTTTTAATTTACATTTAAAATATTTAAATGAAGATTAATTTCCTGAAAATGAAATGTGTATTTATTGTTCTATGATGTGTTTTGTGAATTTTTGTTAAATTCTGGGCTAAAATTAAACGAGTCAATCAACTGTTTTAGCTCAGAAATGTTAAATTTAGTTGATCACCAGTGTCCTTCAAAGCAATTTTAAAATGTACAATATGATTGATTAAAGATTAGTCAAACAATTAAAATTTCAACAAGGTGATCATAATAATCATTGAAGTAAATTTCTCATGGTAAAGTCAGTGTTCCAGAGAAACGTTTTTTTTTTTCTCTTTAATCCTTTTGTTACCATATTTCTGTAGAAATTCAGTGCTTTTGTTTTAATCAATTTTGAAACTAATGGAGAATTTAGTATAATAACTTTGTCTTTACTAATCTGTTGTTTGGAACAAATTATTATAAAATTTTGATGGGCGGTTCTAATTTAGATCATTTACGGAGTTTATGTCATAAAATCAGGGGTGGTCTTGCAGGTTGATATGAAAAGGGTTAATTTCTTGCTCAAATATCTAAAGATCCTTCACCATTTTATTCCTTTAGAATTGAAATAAAATGTTGAAATATAAAGACAAAAACTAATCCATTGATTACACTGGTGGTCAACAGAATTGTTATATAAATGCTTAATAGGATTTGAAGGTTTCATTCTTTTTCTTAGCTAACCCAGGCTTGCTAAAAATCTGCAGGAATACAGCATTTCTGCTCATGTCTGATTTAACTATTTTATTTCAAGTCTTCTTCAGTCTACCTCTTCTCAGAGTACCATCCACAACCAGTGCAGCCAACTTCCTTCCTTACTTTGACAATGCTTATCATCCTCAGTTCCTTAAAATAGACCCCTTTGGTCAAAAATAACCATGGGGATGCACCTAGAAAGTTCTCCTCAATGGCACAAATCTGGACAAGGTTGTTTATAGAAGACTAGCAGTCACCCATGCATACCAATCACCCCTCTCCATGCCACCGATGTTATCCAAGGGAAAGGCAAAGCCTGATACTGCTTGGCACCAGTGACATTGCAACTCATTTCTGCAGCTGAGTGAACTGGAGCTATATGAAATAAAGTGTCTTGCTCACAAACAACATAGAGCCCAGTCCAGGAATCGAACTCACTACCTCATGATTGTGAGCCCAACAATAACTGCTGAGCCATGTGCCTTTACTACTTTCTAATTACTGTATTTAGTACCAATGTTTCAATGTGATATAGCACCACATTTCTTATATATGCTTCTGCCATCTGCAAGAAAGTAACCTATTCAGGAGCCCTGGTTGCTTCCACTTGCAGGGGAACCAGAGTCCAGTAAAACAACCTCTTTGGGAGGCTATCTATCTGTAGTATTGTTAATGCTATTAATCCCTCAGGTCAAGTTCTCAGTTAGAGAGTCCATGATGTCCTAACACATTGTTTCTAACTGCATCTTACCTTGTAAAAAAAACAGGGCCCATGAATAATGCCTCTGGTGGTTGTCCTATATAATCAGCAGACCTATAAACCCATATTTTCTTCTACTCCAGTTTGTGAATGGTAACCCAAGAGGCCTCCCCATACTCACTGACTTCAGTTGGGCTACTTACGAGAAGTCTTGTTCAAAAGACACTTCCACTGGTCTGGTCACACACCTTGTCATCCCTTGTAAATACCTCTGTGATGCATTGTAGTCATTCCATAACTCGCCCTAAGAATATGTGAAGAACAGGATGGGTAGCTGAAAAAAAGATGGCTTACTACAAACAAGTTGGATCTTGAATCAATATCTGATCCTCACATTATATGGTATCTTCTGTTGGAATTGTGACTGGTCAGTGATCTCCAATTCAGATGTCTAGGTTCACTGTGGATGGTTGCCTTTGGTTCACAATGCTGTGGATTCTCTAACCAGAATTCTATTCCTCTTAGATGAATGCCTGACACAAATCGTCCACTTTTCTATGCTTGCAGATTTTTTTTGGCCAGATGCCCTTCTTTTCCAAGCAAAGTAATATTTCCTCTTTGGTCAGACATGTTTATGCAGAATGTTGGAAATGAAATGCTTGTATGACAATTGTATTCATTTACAACTATCACATGATGTCAAGACAAGGAAACACAAATGTACATACATATACTTTTATATGACAGGCTTCTTTCAGTTTCCATCTGTCAAATCCACTTATAAAGCTTTGGTTGACTCGGGGCTATTGTAGAACCTAGCCTAGATAGCGAGACTGCACCTGAAACCTTGTGGTTAGGAAGCAAACTTCTCAACCACACAAATACAAACATTCAATTACTTATAAGTAATTGAAGTCAATAGCACCAATTCATGAGTTTCAGTTTCTGTTTTTTTCCTGACAAATATGACCAATAAAACCAAAGTCTATTGGATAATTCTCCTTCTTGACACAAACATCGTTTGACATTTATCTAACATGAACCATACCTGCCACTTCTTACTAACATAAAATTCTTTTTTTTTTTCAAGAAAAAAAAAAAAAAAAAAAAAAAAAAAAAACCTAATTCTCTCTCTTAACTCATCCCTGGTACCCAGGCTACTTTGTATTTAAACTTTGCTCTGATAGGTAATGTTAATACAAATGTAGAGTCCACCAGTGGGACCGAACCTGAAACCATGCTGCTGGGAAGCAAACTACTTCACCATAGCCACACCTGCACCAATTACTTACACCAAATGTATTTCAACCTAACAGATTCAAAATATCTAAGCACTGGAAACTCAACATCAGCTCCATTGGCTTCACTAGTCAGGTACAGCTGCAACCCAGCTAGATAAGAAAAACAATCAAACCATATATATATTGTATAACCAACACCAAAAATAACCATTACTGATTATGTCACCTGACAAGTCTGACCAACAAATGCATAACATTATTTCTGCAAAAGTAATCTACATTAGATTATCTTTGCTGTAATTCTAGAATGTAACTTCATAGAAATATCTATGTGTATTCTTTTCTTATAGACATCTCCCTGCAAACAGGCAAGAGAAACAGCAATCACAGTAGTAGTGATGCAACACTGAAATTATTGTCTGAATATATAGATTTTTTTTTTTTTAATTTTGCTTTATGAAAGTTTCACAGAACTCAGGACAGCAGTAATGTAGAAGAATGTTCGTGGATTGATGTAAATGTTAACATAAGTAAAAATTTTAGACTGAAGCAAATAGGTAAATGGTTTGCATTCTGTTAGTAAAACCTATATTTCTTTTTGTCTCAAAATGGTGTTTATGACAGACATTGCACTCAAGATTAGTTGAAAAGAATGCAATACCAAGTGATACAGGGGAGGTGGTTTAAAAAGGAAAACTTGCATTGAACTATACTTACTCCAAAACAGTTTGAATTTTAAACTTATGCTAATGCAACATTTGTTTTTAAGGTAAGGCTGTGCAACAGAATTCTCATCCTTAACCCACTTTAAATTTGTGATCATTTTACAGCTAGAGTGGCTGTAAAATGAAAGGAGAAATTATTAATTAAATAAAAATCTAGTTATATCATTAGTGGCAACAGACATTAAATTCAGTTGTCAATGCATTTCCTACACAATTGTTTAGGAATAATCCTGGCCCCCAACCCTTGAGCTTTAAAATAGAAAAAAAAAAAAGTAGTGGAGTAGTTAGAAAGGATACTTCACAACCATGCTAGTGAGTGGCACCTTGGATAAGTGACTAATAGGGCTTGAGTTGAATTGTACTAAAACCATTGAGTTGATATTTATTGCCGAAAGGGAAGTAACTCTTAAAAATGGGAGGATGGAATGTAACCAGTTAAGATAAAGAGATGGGTAATGGACAGGCAAGTTGATATAATTAAACAAAACTCTTGAAAACAGTGTCCCAGCCTTATCACTGGTTCTATGACTGAAACCAGCAAAAGCAGAGTATAAAAAAAAAAATATATATATATATATATATACAACTGGCTTCTTTCAGTTTCTGTTTACCAAATCCACTCACAAGTCTTTGTTCAACCTGAGGCTATAGAGGATACCTGCCCAGGGTGCCATGCAGTTGGACTGAACCCAGAACCATGTGGTTAGGAAACTTCTTACCATACAACCATACCAGCATCTTTATGTTCAAGAAAGATATGTGAAAATACCAGGAAGGCAATGCTGAAGTTGCAAGCACATTGGGATGAATAAAAAGGTAGATGGCATGCAACTTCATGGTTGCTTAGCAACATTAACAACAGTTAGATCTCTCAAATTATATTCAATTGATCTGTGGCTAAGCAATTTCTTTTTTCTTTAAAGAAAATTACAAGTTCCTGTTCTGGTTAAAAAAAAAAGGGGGCAGGGTGTTTGAGGGAGCTAAAACACAAAAAATTCTTAACCGGTGCTTATCATCCATTTGACCCATAAAAGTGAAATAGAAACAGCATGTCACTAAAAAAGGGAATTGATATACTGACAGATAGAACAGAAAAATAATAGAACTTGAAATCAAAGTGCAAGTATTAAAAGCCAGGCATAAACAAATATTGTTACTTAATGAATACAGCAAATGGGAATGGTTGTATAAAAAAAAAAAAACCTTCAGCAGAGGAAATATTTTTCATGAGTAGATCACTAAGAGGGGTGGGTGATGAAACCATCATTTTAACCATTTAGCATTCAGATTACTGTCAAATATGATGCTTATTTATGTACATTGTTCTGAACTAAGCATGCATTATCTCATAGCTTCAAGCTTTTAATGATGTGATTAGTTTAGGGTGGGTGTGAGAAGGTTGGATCTGGCCAGTTTGAACATAAAACAGGCAGAGTATTTAGGCCAGATATGGCCAGTTTAAAGGTTAAAATCTACTTTTCAATACTCACATGAATTGGATGGATTTAGTTGAAGTGAACTTTCTAGTGGGATGCCCTTCCTGTCACTAATCTGCACCCATTTCCAAGTAGGGTGATATTTCCCCATGAACAGATATATCTTCACAGAATACGGGAAATGAAGGACACTCGTTTACAGCTATCACACTATGTCAAGGCAAGGAGACAGTAATATATACATACACAAATATGACGGACTTCTTTCAATTTCCATCTACCAAAACCACCCACAAGGATTTGGTTGGTCTGGGGACAAACAGTGACTGAACTGGGAATTGTGTTGCCGGGAAACAAACTTTCTACCACACAGCCATGCCTGCACCTATTTCAATACTAGCCTCAAATCACTACATTTCCTACATCACCAATCCAACCACCCTTTTAATTTACCCTCTCAAACCTGGGATCCTGAATCAAAAAATAAATATTTGCATATACAGCTCAAGAGTAATGATTACAAACAAACAAATGAAAAGTCACACAAAAAAAAAAAAAAAAAATTTAGAATAAGAGATCTTTCTGTCAACTACCATATTTGTTCACTTGAATTGTTACTTTCATCATGTACACCAGTTTGAATCACTCCCATTGCCAGCGTAAGTGTAAACTCTTCCTCCGAAGAATATCCTCAACTGCAGAATCCAGGCTTTGTTAGTTTACAAGAGAAAGTGCTGGGTTCATCACATATCGTTTTTTTTTCTTCACAATTAAAAACAAAAGCAAACAACACCTATGAGTTAGAAACAAACACACTTGACGACAAAGCTGCAAGTTGATTTTAGTATTTTACCATCGTTTTCTGTGCACATTGATCATTACTGCTTTAGTGGGAATTTGGTACAGAAGACAATTAAGCCATTCCTGCCATGGCTTGACAGGGTTAATCATCATCATCATCGTCCGCTTTCCATGCTAGCATGGGTTGGACGATTTGACTGAGGACTGGTGAAACCGGATGGCTACACCAGCCTCCAATCTGATTTGGCAGAGTTTCTACAGCTGGATGCCCTTCCTAACGCCAACCACTCAGAGTGTAGTGGGTGCTTTTACGTGTCACCCGCACGTTAATGTTCATATTAAAATAAATTCATTATCACATGAATGGTTACACAAAATTTCATTTGGGATTTTTTTTTTTTTTCACCATTCTGAGCAACAGAAAAAAAAAAGGGTGGGGATACCAAATTTTTGTAAATGCAATACATTTTGATTATGGCAGCCATAAAAGGCTAAAAAAAAAAAAATTTAGATTTTAAAAAATAAGCACAAAAAAATGTCAATAATTCTACACTAGTAAATTCTAAGATGATTGATGAACAGATAATTGTTTTAGGCCCTCATTAGTTTTGATCAGTCCTTGTCAGAGTGGTTGGTGCCACCAGAGCCTGGTAGGAAAGTGGAAACTTTTATATAATAGTATTGGGAGTCAAAAAGAGTGGGTGATAAGTTCATCTTTTAACTGCCTTAAATTTCAAAATTATTTGGCATTTTTATTGAATATAGATTATCATCATCGTTTAATGTCCGCTTTCCATGCTGGCATGGATTGGACGGTTTGACTGAGAGCTAGCAAGCCAGAAGGCTGCACCAAGCTCCAATCTTATCTGGCAGAGCTGGATGCCCTGCCTGCCTAACACCAACTACTCCAAGAGTATAGTAGGTACTTTTTATGTGCCACCAGCACAGGAGCCAGTCAAGCAGCACTGGCAATGATCAAACTCGAATAGTACTTTTTTTTACGTGCCATTGGCACAGGACCAGTCATGCGGCACTGGTATCGACCATGTTGGAATGGTGCTTTTTACGCGTCACCGGCACAGGTGCCAATCAGGCGGTACCGTCATCGGCCACGACTTCACTTGACTCAACATGTCTTCAAAAGCGTAGTTTACTGCCCAATGATTGAAAGGTACTCTTTGATAGGCCGGTGATGCTGCACTGGTATACGCCACGGTCTCACTTGGCTTGCTGGGAGTTCTGAAGCACAGCATATCTCCAAAGGTCTCGGTTACTTGTCATTGACTCCATGAGGCCCAAGGATCATCTAATAGTGATAAAAAAATTAAAAAAAGGTGGCAAGTTAAGTTAGCAAAATCATTAGCACAATGGGCAAAATTCTTAGCATTTCGTCCATCCTTATATTCCAAGTTCTGCTGAGGACTTTGCCTCTCAGGATCAATAAAGTACCAGTCGAGTACTGGGGCTGATGTAATCAACTTAGTCCTCAAAATTGCTGGCTTAGTGCCAAAATTTGAAAACAATATTACTGATCAAAATATTGTTCTAACATTCCATATTATATTGACAAATATTTATGT
This sequence comes from Octopus bimaculoides, assembly GCF_001194135.2. Taxonomy (NCBI): domain Eukaryota; kingdom Metazoa; phylum Mollusca; class Cephalopoda; order Octopoda; family Octopodidae; genus Octopus; species Octopus bimaculoides. The sequence continues at coordinate 114,753,150 of NC_068984.1, read as the reverse complement.
TTCTGCTAGTTTTTAACAGGAATCAACTATGGCTGTGATTGAACAGTTTACTTCCTAACCATATGGTCTTAGGTTCAGTGCCACTGCATGGCCCCTTGAGCAAGTATCTACTATACTCCAGGTCAACAGAAGCCTTCTGCGTTGATGTGATAGATAAACTGAAAGAAGCTGGTCATGTGCCTGTTAGTATCTCCTTGTCTTGGCAACACATACAAGTTGGGAAATTAGTGTTACTGTCATAAAAGTGGTATCCTTTGTTTCCAACCTTCCATGAAAACATGTTCAGCTTGGGTGATATATTACCTCATTTGGCAACAGGAATGACATCTGAAGATAGAGAATCTGAATCAACAAATTCCATCTGAGACATGCAAGTATGGAAAAGTGGACATTAAAACAATGGTGATGTAATTTTGTTGAATTACAGCAAAAATGTCAGGAAAAAAAAAAAAGGTGATAGTTAATTTGAGAAACCCTGGGTTTAAATCATTAAATATATATATATATGCTGAAAAGATGAAATGTAATATGCTTATTATTGTGTCAACCATTTAAAAAAAATAAATAAATAAAGATCATTTAGAAAATTTGCAGGATTATAAAATGTCAAGAATGTGCAATGAGGAAACTTGGCAGTACTGTACAAAGTGACAATGTTGAAGTCAATTGGTTTAAGCATTTGGTATCAACCCACTCAAGGCTGCTCCCGATTCTAAGATAATATACTTTGTTTAATCCCTTAGCATTCAGATTACTCTATTAAATATGATGCCTATATTTATTCACACTGTTTTGAATTAATCATGCATTATCTTGAAGATTTAGGATTTCAATGACGTGTTTGTTTATTTTTAGAATGACATTGTAGAGCAGGCATGAGAGGCCAAATCTGATAGAAAATTTGGGCCAGATAGTGTCATAACACTTTTGATTTAAGCAGGCTCTGATACTATAAAATGCATCATGGAGATGGAAGGGTATGACAAACACTGCAGTAAACTTATGTTTGAGAATTATCATATACCGATCAGGAGTGTTGGGGTAAAAAATTAAGATGTCAGCAAAATTCATGAACAAGGCAATGAAATTCAGAAAAATTATGTAGTTAGGTTAGATTTTACCCTTCAAAAATACTGAGAGAAAAAAAAAAATTTTGTAATAACACAATTTAGGGGATAAAAAAAAAAAGTATAACAATCCAAGCTATTATACAGAACTTTAGTGAAGACGCCTCCCCTTAGAGTGTTGGACTCACAATCATAAGGTCATGGGTTCAATTCCTGGATGGGAAGTGTGTCATGTCCTTGAGCAAGGAATTATGTTACACTGCTCCAGTCTAGTCAAATGAAATGAGTACCAGTTTAATATTGGTGTAGCTAATGGAGCAAGAGGCTCAAGAAGGGACCTATGTCTACTTATGACTACATAGGCACCTAAAAACAATTAGCAAAAGCAAAATACATACTACCAAGTCACTCTCTTACAAGAAATGACTTTAGTTCTGTTAAAAAAAAAAAAAAAAATCTAAACTATAAAGCCAACAATAAATCAATTTCATTATATCCCAAAGTATCAATTATAAACATTGCCATCTTGAAATTGTATACCTAATAATCAATTCAAATTAATTTTATTTGTGATTAAAAAGGAATCTAGTTCAAATATTAGCAAAGTGTATGCAGACAAGACATGTACGCAAATATGCTCATAAAATATATAACCATTATATGGTTATAGAATCTCAAGAGGAAGTAGTATAAATTTATATTACCAGAACAAGGTAAAATAAATGTTCACAGAATACAGGGGCAAAACACAAACTATAAACGGTTTAGTAAAAAGCTGTTGTGCACAAGAATATGGTTTCAGATGGTTCAAACTTATAGAGTAAGATGGACTGAAATGCAGGACAGTATAAGTGTAGAATTAAATTAAAAACCAATGAAAATGAAGAGTTTCACTGACTGAGTTCTGAAGCTATCCTAATTAACCTAATATATAATCAAAATTTCCAATCACATTTAAAATGAGTCGGGTTCAGGACCTTGTAATATCTACAAGCATTGGCATAATAAGCCTAAGTATTATGTGGTACAAGGTTTTAACTTTGCCCACCAAAATTATTAAAATCCTAAATGCAGTTGTATTAAACTATTTTAAAAAATAATAATAGGGTTGATTTACTAGCAAAGCAACTAAAACACTTATAAGATCAAAACAAATATCTAAATCTAAACCTTATCTGTGATATCAAAATTGAGGAAATAAAAAATATGAGAGGGAAAACTAAGAACAAAAATTATGATTTTAATTTTAATTTAATTTAATTAGATTCACATGTTACCTAATACCCAAGTTTTAAGAAATCTGCAACATTAAAAAAGAAAGGAATAAATACTAAAAATAAAGAGAAAAAAAAAGAACATCTAAGAGAATTTAAAATATGATGGATGTTTTAAAAGTTTTCAACTAGACTGACCATTAAAAACAAACAAAAAATAAGCATGTTTGAGATTCTCACAAACTTAACCTTCCAAGAAATTTTATTTAAAAAGGGAGAGAGGGGATGAAAATACTCCATGGTTTGACAAAATATACAAGTCAAGTCTGCAGTTATGGAAAAATACATTTGGTGAAATGGTTACAATTGATTATGGCACTATTGGGGATGAAGGTATTGCTGTATCAAGCAGCATTATTTCTGGGTTTTAAATAAAAAGGGGAAGAAGAAAAAATGATATATAGCACAAAAAAAAAAAACAAAAAAAAAAACAATTTATTTCAAATTTCAGCATAAGTATCACATAGGTGAGAAATCATATCCAAGTTCTGCTTGCTGCCTTGTCTTTGTTGTATGTATGTTTGTATTATTTTCAGATCCCACCCTTCTTTGAAAGTCTCCTCATCCAAGTTCACATCTGCTGAAAAGTTCAAGTCCAAGACCTTAATAACAGGTCAGTTTTAAACATCATTACTGGGAAGCAAAAGGAGGAAATGGCACCCCGACATCCCAGACCAGGCCAATGCTCTAGCTACATAGGAGATATTCACAGAAAGGAGTCACAAGAGCCCTAAGTAAGGCTATTTGCACAAAATGGTGATATCATATGCTAGATGATGATTGGATCCAGATGAGATATTCACAACAGAAAAGATACAGTGGCACTTAGGAAGTGAAAACAATTGACATTTAAACTGCATCGACAGATTCACATTTCAGCAGTTTTTATACAGGAATTTGATATAAAAAGATGGTTTGAAAATGAAGAGAAACAAATTTACAAAAGAAAGAAAGAAAGGAAAAACAAAAAGAATTTCATACAAAATTTTCAATAAGCATTTACAAAAGTCACAAATAGAAACCATTTTTAAAATGATATGGCAAGAGAAAAAAAAAGCTTGTGTAAACTGGAATTCTTTTGATAAGTTAGAATTCAATCAAAAAGCAAATAACCATGAAAATTCCAGTAAGTCAAAAGAGAGAAGGAAAAAAAAAATTAAAATAAACTCAGTCGATAAACTGACCAAGCTAGAAATATTTATTGCTTTTAACCAAAGCATGGTTAAAAGTAAGTCTAGGAGTTCCAATGGAGAATTTTCAAAATAT
>NC_068984.1:114740627-114748661 GCF_001194135.2 Octopus bimaculoides | reverse complement strand
CGAGGGTTCCAGTTGATCCAATCAACAGAACAGCCTGCTCATAAAATTAACGTGCAAGTGGCTGAGCACTCCACAGACACGTGTACCCTTAACGTAGTTCTTAGGGATATTCAGCGTGACACAGTGTGACAAGGCTGACCCTTTGAATTACAGGCACAACAGAAACAGGAGTAAGAGTGAGAGAAAGTTGTGGTGAAAGAGTACAGCAGAGTTCACCACCATCCCCTGCTGGAGCCTCGTGGAGCTTTAGGTGTTTTCGCTCAATAAACACTCAAAACGCCCAGTTTGGGAATCGAAACCGCGATCCTATGACCGCGAGTCCGCTGCCCTAACCACTGGGCCATTGCGCCTCCACATCACTCAGATTATACTGTGTGTATATGTATTCAAATTTCTCAGAAGAGCACTTTTAATAGCCAAAACAAATAACATTCTAAAGGAAAAATAATACTGCATTAAGTTGTTTTGAATCAATTTCTAGTTTAACGAGACTGGTGCATACAGTATAAAGCATTCAATACTTGATAAAACAGAGTGGGTTCAATCTTCAAAATAAGTCATGACTATAAGATACTTGCTTTTCAATTTCAGGAGCACAACGCACGAATTCATGAGACCAGAACTTGAACTGGGGGTTTTTGATGAGTTCAATGAATGTTATAAGCAGACCCCATGGATGAGGGCGATTCACTATTAGTCTTTCAAGTAGGACCCTGAAGCAAAATATTAAATTGAAAGCAATCTTAAGTTATAATGATAACAACAATACTTAAAAAAATTTTTTTTTATAATATTACTCATTTGACCAGTAGATTTAAAACAAAGGAAGATGCTTGACATTAGAGATTAAATCAACAAATTTAGTCACTACTCTTATTCAAGCTTGAAAAATATAAATTTAAGTGATTATTTAATCCAACGTTCTGTGCTACAAATAACTGCAAATATTATCAAATTTCAATTCATATGTAATAGCAATTCAGAAAAATGTAGTTGTTTAAACAGGAGCTATTGTAATCTGTGCAGGAAACTTGAAGTTTGGACTTGGAGAAAATTATTAGCGATATTTTAGTGGCATGTGCACACACCAGCAATCTAAGTGATATTGGGATTTATCAATTTTGTAAGGAATGGAGTGAGCATGTATTTGATCATGGCATCAATGATTTTGTTCATGATGCTGGCTTTACAAAGGTCCTGAAATAAGAAACAAAACCCATTTTCTTCCACTTTTTCATGAAGAGATGTTTATCAGGATCATCGATGAGACCACAAGGTGTGCACATTAGTAAGACAATACTCATCATCATCATCCTTTAACGTCTGCTTTCCATGCTAGCATGGGTTGGACAATTTGATTGGGGAGTGGTGAAGCGGATGGCTACACCAGACTTCAATCTGATCTGGCAGAGTTTCTACAGCTGGATGCCCTTCCTAACGCCAACCACTCCGAGAGTGTAGTGGGTGCTTTTTACGTGCCACCTGCACGAGGGCCAGTCTAGCAGTACTGGCAACGGCCACATTCAAATGGTGTTTTTTATGTGCCACCTGCACAGGAGTCAGTCCAATGTTTTGTTCACATGCCACCAGCACAAGTGCCAGTAAGGCAAAGCTGGAAACGATCGTGCTCAAGTGGTGAATCAATGGAGAACATGAAACCATCAAAGACTTTTAATCCAGTTTCATTCTACTAATGCAGCTCAATACCAATTTAAAACACTTTAATTTAGAATATATTTTGTACAAATGCCGCCTACGACTTAAAAAAAAAAAATGGAAACTCCAAGAGGTTAGATTATCTCCGATTACTATTTAAAAAGAGTTAAAAACAAAAAATACAGGGATAAAGTCTCATATTTAAAGGTATATTTTCAAGTCTTCATTCACATCATTTAGATTCAATTAAGACAGTGATACATGTTAGTTGTGTATCAGGAAGGGAATCTGGCCACAAAAAGTATGCCAAAGCTGACATTAGACCTTATTGCAGCCCTGCAGTTAGCCAGATCCTTTCAAACTGTCCAATCCATGCCAGCATGGGAAATGGATGTTAAATGCCGATGATATAAATAAAAACTAAAGAAATGTTTAAAGAGAGAAAGCATACCTAGTTATTTGTTCTTGAATAGCTTCTGCATTGGCTTCAACAAATAGATACAATAAAGTACAACTGAAATAGTGTGTATGACTGTTTGGATAGCGCAGTTGATTAGTTATGGCAGTGAGGAACAAGTACCGGCCTTCGGTATCGAGATCAACAGCCAAGTTCTGAAAGATGTCCATGTGTGAGGAATGAGCAATTGTTCGCATGCTTGGTTTGTAACCAGTGTTATGGATGTAATCTATAGCTTGTGTGCCAACATAAAGCACTAGAGCGTTAATTAGAGATATGTTGTACTTGGAACCAGGGTCAGTTGACTGGAAAAAAAAAAAAGAAAAAAGAAATTAATTAGAAAATTCAAGAAATTCAAAATAAAACTGCAATAAGAAAGTAAATTCAAGAAAGTAATATCTAGTTTGTTACTCAATAGCAAAATAGATTTAGATAGAAAACTGGATGACAATTAGGAAAAAATTATTTCTTATAAATTACCAGTTATGTGTAGAAAAAATGTTATTGTTTATATTATTTAAAGGATACTAATTTTTCAAAAATGGCTAAATATCAGCTCATTCTATAAAATTGTAAAATGAAACTAAACACCAGTATATTTAATTGGCACACTAGAAACAACAATGAAAAAATAAAATCACGTAAGTTTCCTACCTTAACAGGGAAAAAAGAAATTGAAACACTGATTTCTTACAAGAAAATTGAAAAACCAGATGACTAATAACTCAGTAAATCATCTGAAAAATTAATCTTGGACATGATAAACTCACATGCTTTCATAAAAACAGTATGAAATAATTTTTACAATGCTTATAATTCACACGCTAAGCTACAACTGGCTACAAAAGCCTTTACAATTTATACAAGTATCAAAGTCTACAGTAATGCAAATCTACTCAATGACTAGTCTATATGGGAAAGTAAAATGACCACTTCTGAATAACTATTTTGGCAGCAGACTTGCAACTTCTGTTTTACTCAGGCCATCATATTTATTGCAACAGTTTCTCTTCTCTGAATTTATTTCTAAAACCTTAGGGAAATGCTAAAGTAGTTTGTGTCACTGTGAAAACAGAAAAGGAATCCTGAATAGTATTGATAAAGGTTTTTTTTTTTTTTTTTTTTTTAAATAAAAGGGACAAGTTGAAATCTGAAAGATAATCACTAGAGGTATCTACTGATATTAATCTGGAATAGCATATAATCAATCAAGGACTGAAATTTGAAAACATCTGCCAAAGTTTTTTTATAACTATATATTTTCTCTGCAGGTTAATTGCTTACCCCTCTCTCTGTCATTATATATATATATAATGATAGAGATAAGATACAATATAGTCTGGGTTTTAATGCATGTATTGTAAATGAAAATTATACTGATGTGTATAAGTAGTAAGATCAGTTATCAATAAAGAGCATTAATTAGCAAAATATGAAGTCCATCAACTTGGAAGTTTCACATTTAGACATGAAGTCACAGGGGAAAAAAAAAAAACTGAAAAATAGAAATAGTGTTTCCAGTGCTCATAACAGATACCAGGTAAGGTCATACAGAAAGTCAAAGAACACACAAAAATTACGCAAAGTGTATAAGTGACAGGAATGAATCAATACCATGTTTGTTTTTGTTTATTTGCATATATGCATAGAGGAAGTAAATTTTTGATCGTTCATTTTATTTATTCAAATTTTATGGAGGTCTTCGTCCTTTATTTCACTGTTTTCATATTTTTCTATTATCAATCTTGAAAAACTATACTCAATTTTTTTTTTAAATCTTTTGTTTTTATATTATACATAAATCTGAGATTTTTACAGAAAATAGTAACACTGAAATATTAGGTTGTATATTTTCAAATGTGTTAAATGGATACAAATACATCTATTTGTACCTGAAGCAGCTATTTAACAGCAGCTTATTCTGCTATTATAGTATATAGTAAAAAAACGATAAACGCCGCCCTTTCAAAGCCTAGCCAGGCTCATGGGCCCGGTTTCTATTGCGTATGTGTTCCCCCCAGCTGGACGGGACGCCAGTCCATCGCAGCGTTACTCAAGAAACAGGAAGAAAGAGTGAGAGAAAGTTAGGGCGAAAGAGTACAACAGGGGTCGCCACCACCCCCTGCCAGAGCCTCGTGGAGCTTAGGTGTTTCGCTCAATAAACACACACAACGCCCGGTCTGGGAATCAAAACCGTGACCCTCAGACAGCGAGTTCGCTGTCCTAACCACTGGGCCATTGCGCCTCCACATATTATAGCATATAGTACTGCAATGAAAAGTACGTCATCAGAATTATGCTACAGACAACAAAACAATTTACACCTGTGAATTCCATGAGCAACTCCTCTATGACATGGTAAAGATAACACTAAGATATTTGTAGAGCAGGCATTACAAACAGGTACTCTGTTGTTACTGTAATGAAACTAAACTCCTCTTAGCTAAATTGATACAAATGAAACTTATTCTTTTTTTTTTTTTTTGTCATTCTTTTGGATGTTTACAAATAATATTATAAATATAAAAACAAAAGACTCACTTGTAAGTTGCTCCGAAGGTCTGACAAAAAGGTAACAGGAGATCTTGATTTTAAGTAAGAATCAAGATCCTGTAAGAGAAAATAAATAAAATTAAATTCCAATGAATGTATTTTACTGACATGAATTTACTATTTGTGGCTGTGTGCTTAAGTTTGCTTCCCAAACATGTAGTCTCAGGGTCAGTTCCATTGTGCAGCCCTGTGGACAAGTGTCTACTATAGCTCAAGTCTAACCAAAACCTTACAAGTGGATTTGGTAGATAACAACTGAATAAAGCCTATCATAGTGTGTGTACACATACATACACACACAAATACATGTGCACACATGCATGTGTTTAGGTGTCTTGACCTGAACAGTCATAGAACTGATGTTTTGTTTCTGGTATTCTGACCATGGGAAATATTGCCTTGCTTGGAAAGAAGTGAGAGTTGGCAATAGGAAAGACATCCAGCCACAGGAAATCTGCCTCGACAAATTCCATTTGATCCATCCAAGCATGGAAACATAAGTATTAAATGATGATGAAAAAACAATTTGATTGAAATAGTATGACACTATCCTGAAATTGTCTGAAGCAATTGAAATTAGCAAAATTCCAAATAGCTATACATACATGCATAGCTGTAGCAGGTGTAGGTATGGCTGTGCGATTAAGACATTCACTTCCCAAACACATGGTCTTGGATTCAGTCCCATTGCATGGTCCCTGGGAAAGTGTCTTCAACAACAATCGCAGACCAATCAAAGTCTTGTTAATGGATTTGACAGATGAGGAATAAAAGTAGCCTATCATACCTGTTGTGTATATCTGCCTTGATATTACATAATGGCTATCATTTAATATAAAGACATATATATATATACACACACACACACACACACACTCTCTCTCTCTGTCATACAGTGTCCCCTATTCCCAATCTTCCATGAAAACATGCCAGGCCATGGGGAAACATTAGCTTGCCTGGGAACAGATTAGGTTTGGCAACAAGCACTGAAAAGTGGACATTACAAAATTTTCACAATGATAAAGAAAAAAAATGTGATTGAAAGTACCTTTTTAAATGTCTCTGGTTGGATCATATTAGCGAAGTTGGTGAGGATTCTTGGTGGTCTGCCAATATCTGGGAGTACATCAACCTTTAAATTTGGTGTGAAAGGATCCGGCATTCGCATATTACGAGGGAAGGCACTCAGAATGAGATTTCTCATCTGTATGCAGTTGGGTGGAATAGCATCACAGAATGCATAATGGTAATCACAGAGGAACTCTGGGAAGTCATGTAAGAGCACCAGCAAAGCCCTCAACATTCCCTGAAAGCAACGACCGAACCATATCTATGAGGTTAAAATTGACAATATTAAAAATTTACTGAATAAAATTTACCAAAGAAAATGTAAATAGTTTGATTTGAAAGATTCAGGTAACCTACTATTAGAAAATAGTAAGTTTCATATTGAGAAGACTGAAACAAATTGAATATATTTTGCATTAAAAAAAAAAAAGTAAAATTCTAGTTTTGTTCTAGATTTAGGTTTCAAATTCTGACAAAGCCAGTCATTTTGTGGGAGGGAGTAAGTTGATAGCATCGACCCCAGTGTTAAACTGGTACTTACTCAACTCAGGAGGGATGAAAGGAAAAAAAATATCAACCTCAGCAGAATTTGAACTCAGAACGTAAAGAAGGACGAAATACTGCTAAGCATTCTGCCCAGCTTGCTAATGATTCTGCCAGCTCACTGCCTTAATTCTGTTCTAGATATTAACGATTAATAATGAAAGCTAAAATAATATCCACATTTAAGCAATACTGGAATTATGCAATCTGCTCCCCGCCCCACACCTCACACACACAATTCTTATAAAACCAATCACATGACATAAAAAAAAAAATACTAGGTTTTATGTATATGCTATGTTATTCCTCGTCTTGACATTGCGTGAAAAGTCGTACATAAACATCACTGCCATACAAGCGGTGTCCATTGTTTTCAATCTGTCGTAAAAACCTATCCAGCCAAGGAGAAAGATTACTATACTTGGAAGCAGATAAAGGTTGGCAATAGGATGGCATCCAGCTATACAAAATCCACTATGATGAATCCATGCAAATAATGCAAGAATGGAAAAGTAGACATTAAAATAGTGATGATAATTCCATCAGTGCAAAAGAAGTTTTGAATGAGTCAATACAATGAATGAACTGAACAGTACCTACAAGGTCAGAATTCTTAGAAAAAGACAGTTGGTCAATGTCCTACATTATATGGAAGAGAATATAACCTATTCCTTTTGTAAAATGCTGATTAGGTACAAAGCAAAATGACTTGAGAAATGGCAGGTTGAAAATGAGACAAATGTTCAGTGTAAATGACAAGGAAAAAAACAACTTGAGAACTAAGTGAACTCAAAGTATGAAAGCAGAAAAAGAAGAAAAAAAGGATACTAACCAGTGGAACAGATACAAGCCAACAGATAAGTGATAAAGGTAATTAAAAACAAGATAAAACCTTGGAGAATATTGAACACATGAAGGCTTTTAAAGTCACTCGAACCATTAAAGTTAGTTGATTAACCTAATTAGATGGCCGAATATGCTACACTAGCACACCAATGCTAACTGCTACCAAAATGAAGATCGTCCAGAAAAGAAGAGAAAATAGAATCTAGTTACAAAGATCAGGTTATGCTTGAAGAAGATTAAAGAGATATTTAAAAAATTGGCAGCAAAACCAGAATTGAATGCACAAGTAAATATTTGTCTTTTTAACACTTTTGTTACTATATTTCTAACCAAAATACACCTCTTATGTGTTTCAATTAAATTCTACAATATCTGTGAATATAGACTTGTTTCATGAAACAACCAAGTTTATTTCTCAACACAATTTACAAATCTGTTTCATAATTTTTGTCTCAAAGTGAATCTAATTACAGGCAAATTCAACAACAAAATATAACATTATTTGAATTTAAATCAGCATAGATAATCAGTTATCAGCCAATATTAAAGTAGTACACAACAAAATTGTGCAAATTACTGGATTATCTATTAGTTGAACTTCATTTACATAAGACAGGTGTATCAAAAAGGTAAAATAGAAAGAAACAGCTGTACCGTAAAGATAAAACAAAACGAAATACTGGAATTTGTCTGAAGAAAGCTAGGAAATGAAACAGATGCCAGCAACTAAATGAAATAAAGTCCAAAACATACATAAACAAATACACAGAAACACAGGATTCACAATCCAAATTGATTAAAATTTGTCATGTATTTAGCAGGTAAATGAAAAGGAGGTAAATGTGAAAAAAAATTTTTTTATTAAATTTATCTATATATATATATATATATATATATATATATATATATAT
>NC_068984.1:114735485-114740529 GCF_001194135.2 Octopus bimaculoides | reverse complement strand
CTCTCTCTATCAAATCAACAGTGTCTGAACAGATGCAGTGTGCCATTTGTCAGGTGTCGAAGTGATTGCAGAGCAACATAAGATGAAGTGTTTTGCTCAAGAACACAATGTAACGCCCTGTCTAGGAATTGAAATCACAACCTTTAGATTGCAAGTGCAACACTAACCTATATTATATATATATATATATATATATATATATATAATAGCCCCAAGCAGTGATTAGGAATAAACAAACTTTTAGTTAAAGTATGTTGGTGATAGCAGTTACTGTGGCGAAACAATTCTCTCTAATTGTAAAAGGAGTAAAAACATCACATCTGCCCAGTGCTTCTCTCTAGTGGATTCCCAGATGTACATTTCTAGCTCTTTAGTCTTCCTCAATGGGAAATACTGAAGAGAGATAATCCTGGACAGCTTTAAAACTGAAACTAAAAAATTCCAAAAGTCTCTTTTGAGAAGCAAAGAGAAGCCCCTGCAGCAAATACACTAAACAGATCTCCAATGTACACACACAATGAAGTAAATTGCTTGATGAGCGTGGCTGTATAAGCGAGGAAATATTCGTACTTCAGCAGGAGCTAAAGAGTCAGAGAGAAACGAAACATGCACAGCTTACCTTGTAAAGTAATTGTGTTGGTTTAGTTAGGTCTGCATTGCGAAGGAACGGAGCAAGATAGCGGAATAGATCAATCAACAATTGGGCATACATCCCCCAGCCCTAAAAACAGAAAATGAAGAGTTCAGTTATTAACTAGGAAACAAAATTTCTTTAAAAAAAACTCAAGTCATGTATTTTATATTTACTACAAAATTTTTTTTTTAAGTGTAGCAGATTTAATCCTTTTGTTACCATATTTCTTTCAAAATTGTACAGCCTGTGTTTCAATGAAGTTCAAAAATAATGAAAGATTTATTGAATATAACATGTTTTTAAGCAGGAGTTTGGAAACATAAATTAACATAAGATTTTGATGGAAGGTTTTACTTTAACATTCAGTTCTGCCAAACGTAATAGCTATTTATTCACATTGCTTTGGATTAATCATACTTTATCTTATAGCTTTGAAATTTCAATGATGATTGCATAGTCTTAGAATGACATTGTAGGACAAATGTGAGAGGTCAGACCTGGCTGGTTTTAGTGTAAAACAAGTAGAATATCTTTGCCAGATATGGCTGGTTTAAATGCTAAAGGGTTAAACCAGCCACTCTGACCCAAATATTCTTCTTGTTTTATGTTCAAATTGGCCAGATCTGGCCCCTCTCACCTACTTTACAATGCCATAGTGAAAATAAACAATTACATTATTGAAATCTTGAAGTTATGAAATAATGCATGTCAATAAATAAGCATTATATTTGACAGAGTAATCCAGAAGGTAAAGGGTTAAAAGTGGAAATTAATATCATAGAACTAGGGGTGGTCTCAGGTGGGTTAGTTTCAAAAGGGCTAATCAACCTTTACATATCCGGTCAAAGTGTGAAGTTTTGAACTTAGAAATAAAGATACACCAATCTAAATACATAGACTGGTTATTTATTGTTTGCCCATATTTCACTACCCTTTAAAACAAAGGCAAAGGAATATAACCATAAAGTTAGTTCATATAATCCAAATGTTACTAAACCACAAGCTGTCATTTTTTGCCTATTTTTGTAGGCAGTCTCCCCTAACATGTACTGAAACATTGAGTTTAAGCTGACATTTCAAGATTATTTCTGCTGATTTAGCAATTTTAAAGAATCCCCAAACTAAATGCATTGATCACAAGACTGCCAACACAGCAACAGTGATAAAATTTTAAGAATACAACCATTAATGCTTTTCCATATTTTTATCCTTCCAGATATTGAACATTGTACACTTTTGTAACACTATCATCTTCCAGTTACTTTTCACTCAAATCAAAAGATATTGTTTGGGTGATTAAAAAAAAAATTATTCATTTGGCAAACAATACCAAAGGACTAGAAGAAATCTTTAATGTAGTAGAATTTAATACTGCATTAATATCTTGAATAAAGAGATGTAGAATGAATTTGTAGAACACCCAAGGGACAGCCCAAGTATATAGCTCTTGTACAACAGAAATGTTAACACCAGTTTCATTCAGTTTACAGTAAATCCAAAATTACTTTTACCATTTTTACATTATTGTATGCACACAGACACACACACTAGCATGAAGAGGTCTCATCAAGTTTCTTATCAAAAATATTGTTTTTCCCCAATTAAATAAATCAAATTCAAAATTGTGTCATTAGCAAGGATAATGAACACTGAATTTCATGTTCAATAATTAACCAAAAACTATTTTGAAGATAAGCCTACAGGCTATTGTACTTTGTAGACAGTGCCATCAGTATTAATGAACATGTTTCATAAACTACAAGTAAAATTTGTATCTGTATAAATAATTGTACTTACTCGCTGTTGTGGTGTTAGGGCAAGCATTCTTCCAATGAATACACGATGAGAGATCAATTCCAGCCAAGCGAATGCAAAACCAGGTGCTCGTGCAGGTCTAAGAATGTGGAATGTATTGCTAGAGAAAAAAAAAGAAGAAAAAAATGGCTGTTTAGAATACCTTTAATCTGGAAATAAAAATACACATACCAAAAAATACAGAGACCAACTTTCACAGGTACATGAATTAGCTTGGTCAGAAACTCGAACTGCTCTTGTTAAAGAGCACTGTAAAATGGTTGAAATCTTGCTAATCTACCTATTCTTTTCTTGCTTTAAAAAAAAAAGCTCTAAAATAGGCATTAAATGGTTTATTAAAGCTAGCATTCTGTTGAGAATTAAGAACAGCTGACTAGTTTCTTGCTTTTTACTATCTCCAGTTTCGTTTTGTGTTAATTCTTGAGTAAGGCATTCAATGAAATCAGAAAAAAATGTCTATTGCTACAATTGATTAAATCCCCTTTCAATAAAAATATATACATGCAAGCATATATAAGTCTATAGTCCACTCTTTTGTCTACACATTACAACTTATACTGATACGAAGGTGGGCAGCCGAATGATTAGGGGGTTTGGCTAAGATCATGGGTTCAATTCTTGGCCCAGGCAGCATTTTCCTTACATGTTAAGTTGTAAATGAACACCAGCTGACTGCTGGTATCGACCTCTCTCCCTCTAAATGTCACATCCTGGATTTTCACTAGATCAAAGGTAAAGTGGAGATAAAAGTATCTGTCTGCTCACAACTATGTTGGTACCTAAAAACAATTAGCAAAAGCTTGCTACAATGTAATTAAGTAGCACTCATTTATGAATCACTACTGGCTGCACCTTTTCTGTACAACTTGTATTAGAATAGTGCAAACATTTCTGTAATTGTCATACTGACCAATATTTCATTTCAAGTTCTACAAAACCAAATGAAGACTTACCAAAATGCTGTAAGGACCTGAAAGTTGATAGCCTCAAGAATAGGTTCAGGAGCATTTAATTCTATAAACAGCATTATGAAAATACGATGATACGGCATTTGCTGAAACTCTGTGTGCCTAATTTCATGATCCTGTAACAACACTCCAGCCACTATTCCAAGAACCTAAAGAAACAGAATCAAAAGAAAATCATTAGTCTTGATTTCCTAAAAATTTTATGAATGTAATATGTCTGATATTTTAGTTGAAGAACAATAACTTGAGTAAATTTTCTCTAACCCTTTTGATATCAACTTACCCAAGACTACCACTGGTCCTGGAATACAAACTATATGTTTTAAAGTGATTTAAATTAATATTTTCTTTGAAAATTCTAAGTAAATTTATGTTCCAGAATTTCTAAATTCTTTGCTCTTTTCAAAATTAGTTAAAACAAAAGCAGTGTATTTCAATAGGAATATACTAAAAGAGTTAATAAATACACTTAACTTGAGAATTAATCAAATTTAGGCATAATCTCCTTTATTTTAAATAGTAATCTTCTTTTTCAAATATATCAATTCAATTAAAAATATTCTGTCATTGGTCCAGTCATAGAACTGTGGCCATATTGAAGAACAGAATTTTCAGACTAAGTTGATTACAATGTAACTAAGTACCACAAGGTATTTTGTCCAATGTACTACTCAATCTTCTATTTACAATTTTGAATCGTGAAATTTATTAAACAGTTTTAATTATTTATATAAGCAATTTCGTAAGAGCCAGAAATCATTCAATGCTCAACCTCAAATACGAACTTCGATTAATCACTAGAAAAAGTAAAATTTTTTTAAGAGTGAAGCTTAAAAATGAACATATTGTTTAAAAGACGGTATCATCTACTAAAGGTTACAAATCAAAGTTAAGAGCTCTTTTGAAAATTTTTCACACCAAAGCAAAATTGGCTAAAACAAAAAAATTTAGCTTCAACAAATTTTATCACTCAAAACTATTGTTTCCAATCTAAAAACCAAATATGTTGTTAAGATGAAGGTAGGCATGAAAACATAACTGACCTTATTAAGTAAGTTAATTTTAGTCACAGTATTTGCAGCATCTCCAGAATGTTTAACAAGGAGGGCAATGAGCCGAACAAAAGCATCTAGTGTTTGGAAACATTTCGTTCGAATTGATGTTGGGTTGAGCAGTTGTTCTCCAAGAGCTCGATAACACAAATCAACACACATTTCTGTACACAATCGGAAGAATCTTGTTATCAAATCATCAGTTTTCAGTATACCTTGAACATGCATCTAAAGTTAGAAAAAGAAAAGAAAGAAACACAAGGATGGTTAATTAGATTTTCAAATGCTGAGTAGTATATCTGATAATAATAATAATAATAATGACGACAACAACAACAACAATAATAATCATCATCATCGTTTAACGTCCGCTTTCCATGCTAGCATGGGTTGGACGATTTGACTGAGGACTGGTGAAACCGGATGGCAACACCAGGCTCCAATCTAATTTGGCAGAGTTTCTACAGCTGGATGCCCTTCCTAACGCCAACCACTCAGAGAGTGTAGTGGGTGCTTTTACGTGTCACCCGCACGAAAACGGCCACAGTCGAAATGGTGTCTTTTATGTGCCACCC
>NC_068984.1:114721028-114735338 GCF_001194135.2 Octopus bimaculoides | reverse complement strand
CTTCTCATGCACAGCACATTTCCAAAGGTCTCGGTCAGTAGTCATCGCCTCGGTGAGGCCCAATGTACGAAGGTCTTGCCTCACCACCTCAGCCCAGGTCTTCCTGGGCCTACCTCTTCCACGGGTTCCCTCAACTGTTAGGGTGTGGCACTTTTTCACACAGCTATCCTCATCCATTCTCACCACATGTCCATACCAGCGCAATAGTCTCTCTTGCACACCACAACTGATGCTTCTAATGTTCAGCTTTTCTCTCAAGATACTTACACTCTGAGAATCAAATAAAAAGGAAAAAAAGAAAAAATATATTTACCTGTTGAACAAATGCAGTGAAGGCTTTTGTACTGTCTCTTCCTGCAGCCGCAGAATGAAACATATTCACCCATTCTCTCAGTAAATTCTCTGTTTTTTCATGTAGCCAAGGGGGATCATCATATTCTCTTGCCTGACTAATCCCTGATTGCATCATTGAAGTAGGACCTCCAGGGGCTCTATCCAGCAAGACACAGTCACCATTGTTCCGCAAGCATTCCACCAAATGTGCCAATCTATTAACAAGGAAACAAAAAAATATTTTCGTGAATGTCCTTAATGAATACACAAAGAGCTACTCAAGTATGGTGAAACATGTACGAGAATAAAAAGTAGGGAGTTGTATTTCATTGCCCTTTGGGGTCCAAAACTAGTTATTAGACAAAGAGTATCTCGACTTGTACCAGTGTTTGAACCATGACCATACTGGGGCACAACGTTGAAGGGTTTAATTGAATAGATTGATCCCAGTACTTATCTTTGTTTTAAAATCTACAACTCATTCTATCAGTCCATTTTGTCGAACTTTTAAGTCATGGGGATGTGAACAAACACAGACACTTCTTTTAGGCTACGTCACATAACCTAAACAGGACTCCAACTTGCAAGCAAATTTCCTTCTAGGCTGTGAGATGACATTGAATGTGCCAACTGTGAGACAGTGCAGTCCCGAGGCCACATAGCATAAATTCATAGACATACACGGTGGTGCACCAGCATGACCGCAGCCACTTGGCTGAAACACATAAATAAATAAATACACCATGCAGACCTGACCAGCAGATTAGAATGCCCCATGGAGTTATAGACAGAAAAAAGTGCAGTGACAGGTTGATTTGTTCAACAAAAATAATAGCCTACAAATTTTAGAAGTCTTTGATCGAGTCTGGCTGACAGATGGTAAAAATCCGTATAGTAACTTGTTTGATACATTAACAGCATAAGACATGTTAAAAGCCTTGCATAGAAGGCAAGTGTATATACTGTCCAGGAATGGCTGTTAGGCCACACAAGAGATCAGCATTCAGAACAATAGAGCAGAACAGATTCTACTGTGTAGCATGAAACAAGCGTAGTTTTAGGTCTGATGACAGCTCTGATGTGTTTTAAATTTTTTCACAGCATGTCAGATGCAGACCATCTTGTGCTGGTAGAGAAAATAAGAGAACTCAGATAGCAGAAACCAGAAACTGACTTAATGGGCCCTAATGAAAGTTTAAGATTACCCTACCAGCATTTCCACTAACAATTATGGTCTTAGTTTTTGAGCAGTTTATTGAGAGATGGACTTCAATAACAACAGATTCCAGGTTCGTGAGGAAAGTTCGAGCATTTGTGATTGCATACGAGACAAGTGCAGTATCATCTACAAAGTCAGTGAGGTGCGATAGTAAATGACATCCACCTTAGCAGGGAAAGTTATGCCGAGTTCAGATACAATTGCATACCATACTACACAAACCAAGACTATAATGAAAAAGAAAGAAGCTAAGGTGTCCTCTTGGAAAACTCCAGTGTTGACTGTGAATGTGTTAATGTCTGTCAGAGGGTGTATATGCAACTTCTACAGTCTGTATAGAAAGAGCAAGTAGCATTTACAACTTTATTTGGTAAGCAATAAGTGCACACAAGCTTCTTTCAGTTCTGTCTACTAAATCCACTCACAAGGCTTTTGGGAAGCAAGCTACTAACCATATGGCCACATGTGCATAAATTGCAAAAGTTAAAGAAAAAAAAGAAAAAAAGAGGAAAATTTAGGTTTTGAGAGAGAGAGAGAGAAAATAATAATAAATCACTAACCCATCAGGAGAAGGTCTCGAACGAGAATGTATCCTCAATAACACTTCAATAGTGTTATGAAGGTCAGCCTGTAAAAGAGATTTTTGTAAGACTAACAGCTAAGAAAGATAATGTATTTTAGAAATAAATTATAATTAAAAAAGGTTTAAGCTTGTATACTAAAACTAGCTTTACTGCTTATGAAAGAAAAAAAATTAATCTAAAAATGGAAAAGGAAAATTTACACTTTGACGTCCACTTTTCTATGCTGGCATGGGTTGGACAGTCTGAGGCAGAGTTTCATCAGCTGGATGCCCATCCTGTCACCAACCTTCACCTGTTTCCAACCAAGGTAATTATTTACTTTTGGCTAGACTTTTTTCCACAGACTATTGCAAATGACTGGCATTACCTGTGGGACAGTGACATTCATTTATGATTATCATGTAATCTCAAGACAAGGGAACAAACACACATATATGAGCTTCTTCAATTTCTGTCAACCAAATCCACTTAAAAGGTTTGGATCAGCTCAGGATCATGGCAGAAGAGACTTGCCCAAGGCGCCGCACAGTAGGACTGAATCCCAAATCCAGGTGGTTGGGAAGCAAACTTCTCAAACCATACAGCCCACCTGTACCCAAGTTTTTTTTTCTTTTGTTTGGGGGATGGGTGGGGGATATATCAATTCTTTGGTGAAATTAGTACAAACTTACCTCAGTGACAAGACCACTTGCTTTATCATCAATGACAAATTTTTGTACCAAGGCAATAGCAAAGACCATTACAATGTAATTTATTCCATTATCAATTTGCTGGTTTGGGGAGAAAAGAAAAAAAAAACTTATTACTCAAATACCATTTAAAGATTTTCAGTGTAATGTATTTGTATTTACTTTTTTTCCGAAGATACTAGTTCGGTATGAGAACACTGAATTCAAATAGAATTTAACAAATGAATTCTAATTACTTATTCTTGAGAAAAATGAAGCCTTGGCTCAAGTTACAAAATGCTAGAACAATCTACAGCTACTTCATAGTAAGTCATTTTATTTTCCCAACTTAAAGAACAAGGGATTATTTTCAAGGACCTAAATCTTAAACAAGTATTTCATATAAGTAGACACCAGATGAGTGACTACAAACTACTAAAATAAAAACATACAATGACATACTTGGGCAAGGTACATATCAAACTGCTGAATATTGAGGAAATGGTTTTTCAGCAGCTGCTCAAAGGCATCTAAATTATATTTTATTTCTTCCCTGCAGTCAAAAACAGATCTGAAATTTTAAAAGAAAAAGTGCGGTGTAAATTATAGAATAAGAAAGTAAACTAGCATACACTTTATGACAATTTTAAATGTGTGTTTAAACAAAAAAAAATTATAAAATAGCTGTTTCTAAACAAATGAAAATGTTCAAAGAGTGAAAATGTCAGGTCTAATAATCTCATTTTTGCTACCATATGATTTATAGACAGTAGAAAGTAAGGAGAATTTCAATCATATATTATATATATATATATATATATATATATATATAGTGTGTGTGTAAATTGGAACAGGATTCAGTCCTTGGACTCTTTAGATCCTAAGTTGGACCTTAAAAGGTGATATATAAATAAACCTCCGACTGACCTCATATTTTTGCATTTAAAAAAAAAAAATTAAATGGCTAATGGCATATCATCATCATTCAACATCCATCTTCCATGCAAGTATGGGCTGGATATTTCAACAGGATCAAACAAGATAAAGGATAGTGTTGTACTCTAATATCTGCTATGGCCTGACTTCTACATCTGGTCACCATTCCTAACACCAACCACTTACGGAGTGTAAGGGGTGTCTATTGTTTCCTGGTGCCAGCACCAGTAAGATTACTACATAACTCACAAGACTAAGACCCCACCCCACCCTCTCGACTAAGAGGGACTATAAAAGAGAGGGAAGTGGCTTTATACTTGGGCTTGACAGTAAGGTATGAAAACGAACAGGAATGAGTTTCTTGCTGTAGAGGAAATAAACAACTACCTTGCATGATATAAGTGTGAGTGAGAGTAATACATGTGGAGCTGGAAAAAGGAATAAAAGATTGTGGTGTCAGAGTAAGCATTAAACACAATTTCATTTAAACCAGCCATATGCAACCCAAATATTCTACCAGTTTTTATGCTCAAACCATCCAGATTCTGCCTACCACACCTATCCTACAATGTCATAAGATAAACAATTTCATCATCGAAATCTCAAAGCTACACGATAATGTATGATTAATTCAAAACCAACAAATGTCTAACAATCATTGCTGTGCTTGAGAAGAAGACCCATCAAGAGAAGTGAAATCGTAGTCGTGACAGACACTGCTGTCATACAACTGGCACCTGCGCCAGTGGCACATAAAGGCACCCATGACATTCTCAGAGTGGTTGGCATTAGGAAGGGCATCTAGTCATAGAAACCATGCCAAATCAGACTTGAGTCTGGTGCAGCCCCTCAGCTCTGGTCAAACTGTCCAACCCATGCCAGCACAGACAACAGAGGCTAAATGATGACGATGATGATGATTATGGAAAAAATAAAATAAAAGTTACAAAGATAATTTAAAGAAAATACTAAACCTAGTAACTTGTTTCATTGTCCATTGGGGACCAAAAACTCTGATGTCACTAAGTCCTTTGAGGACATGCAAGCAACATTCACAGAATCTCATCATGTCTTGATCGGCCATGCTGCTGCTGTAATGTTCAACAAGTGCCTCGACAACCTAAAACAATCAAACAAAAAGTTATTATAGGCTTATATTTACAGAATTGCTCAAGATAAAAAGCAAAAAAGTACATTTTGTAAAAGTAAAAAAAGAAGAAAAAAAAATTTCATCACCTTTTGGACGAGAGCAGATGATGATGGTACATCTCTATTAGTTCTGGCAACAAGAATAGCATCAATGACTCCTTGCAACTGTAAACCTAGGTGGGTAGAGGTCACACTGTTTAACAGTTGCTGGCAATTCTGCTCAATGTCACGAATGACTTTGTCAAATACTTGGCTCATACCATCTGGATAGCTCTATAATGAAAACAAAACAAATGTATAAATTATATTAATAATTGTTTTTATGTTCAGTTATAATAAATAACATTTAACATTAAGCTGATAGGTTACTCAATATTTTTGTAGAGTACAAATTTATCATTCTTATACAAGGATGTTGTTGACAGTGACTTTAAAGTTTTGGCCAGCTAAGCTATTGTCAAGCAGCCTAAACGTAAATTATGTGTGTATGTGTGTGTGTGTGTATATGCTTACATCATAACCATCATTTAGTGTCTGCTTTCCATGCTGGCATGGGCTAAACAGTTTGAATGAAACTGGTAAGCTGGAGAGTGCACCAGGTTCCAATCTGATTTGGCATTGTTTCTATAGCTGGATGACCTTCCAATTACTAACCACTCCATTATAAAAATTCTACCTGATGCTTTATTATACTCAAGAAGACCCATCCTACATAAAAGCATCAAGGCTGCTCCCGCTGGCGAAGAGGATTGGCCTGCAAGAGTCCTGTGCCAGTGCCGCGCCATGTTAAAAGCACCCAGCACACACTGTAAAGTGGTTGCTGTTAGAAAGGGCGGGCATCCAGACATAGAAACCATGCCAAATCAAACGAACCTGCTGAGCTCTGGTTCAAACTGTCCAACCCATGCCAGCATGAAAAACAGATATTAAGGTTGATGAAGAGAATTGAAATAGATTATGTTTTCGGTAGAACTCAAGGTAGATGAAGCTTCACAGAAGATTGGAAATGAAGGAACTACTTGTATGACAGCAACATTCATCTATTTTAGAAATTTTGTTCTTACCAGCGAAAATTCTAAGACATTTATTGACATTATAAGAATCTATAAACTAAGAGGATAATTTTCTTTGTTTCTTTCATGGCGAAACTGGATGTAGATAAAACTATAATAGCCTGTGTGGAGGCGCAATGGCCCAGTGGTTAGGGTAGCGGACTCGCTGTCATAGGATCATGGTTTCGATTCCCAGACCGGGCGTTGTGAGTGTTTATTGAGCAAAAACACCTAAAGCTCCACGAGGCTCCGGCAGGGGACGGTGGCGAACCCTGCTCTACTCTTTCACCACAACTTTCTCTCACTCTTACTTCCTGTTTCTGTTGTGCCTGTAATTCAAAGGGTCAGCCTTGTCACACTGTGTCACGCTGAATATCCCCGAGAACTACGTTAAGGGTACACGTGTCTGTGGAGTGCTCAGTCACTTGCACGTTAATTTCACGAGCAGGCTGTTCCGTTGATCGGATCAACTTGAACCCTCGACGTCGCAAGCGATGGAGTGTCAACAACAAACAATAGCCTGTAAAATATTGGCTTAAAAAACCCCAATCTTCAACATATTTTCATAAAATCATCATCATCATTGTTTAACGTCCGTTTTCCATGCTAGCATGGGTTGGATGATTTGACTGAGGAAAGCCAATATTCTACAGGATATTATCTATGGCTTTACCTACTTCACTATCTTATTGCTTTATCTACTATTATATATATCTCATCTTTCTCTTGTTTCAGTCATTATAGTGTGACCATGCAGGGGCACCACTATGAAGAATTTTAGTCAAATATTTAATGTATAAAAGAAACGAAAATTATAAATATTAACATAAGAGAAAATAAAAAAAGCAACCCAAAATTTGCATAATGTAAGGTATTAGAAAAAAGCACATTATTTACATTTGACGGATATCCGTCAAATGTAAATAATGTATATAATTTCTCATCTCTTAAATATAGAACTGTATTATAAGAAAAAAGCTTGAACTAAAATTAAAATATTCTTACAGGGGGAAGTGCCTTTGTTATTATGCCAGATGGTACTCTGGTTTCATTTATTGGTAAGAAGCCAGGTATGTTGCGTGCAAATTCATCATAGACTGCTACTTGTACTGGAGTGACACCACCAACCTTTTGTGGAAAATAGATTTCAAATTATATAAACAGTTTGCAACAAGAAGGCCTTCTATGTAAAATAACAAGAACAGAAATCACATAAGCAGAAACACACTATTACTTACACGTAATCGTATTTGCTCAGGCATCCTTTCAGCTTGGTAAGTAAGGACTACTGGATCACAATAACGACGACCTTCACCACGTGCATGGCGTCGGAGTTCAAATTCCTAAAATTTAAGAAGTAGCCTTTCAATAAATGAACTAAATTGAAGAGAAATATAATAAAAACTAAAAAAGAAAAAATTTTTTTCAACATAAAATATCTGCCAATCTAAAAATCAGATAAATGCAAGAATGAATTTACATACTAGCAATATTAGTTTGAGCTGAATCAGACTTTTGCCTTTAAATTTTCTCATTTTCAAACAATCTAGCGAAGTGTTTATGTTTGAATGTTCACCATTTTCATGCTTGCATAGGTCAGACAATTCATTGAGGCAAATTTTCTGTGGCCAGGTCCCCTTCCTGTCACCAACCCTCACCCTTTCCCAAGCAATGTAATATTTCCCCTTGGACAAAACTATTTTCATGGAATATTGGAAATGGGCAGCAAGTCGAGAGCACACACATGCACATACACAAGACCTTTTCCAGTTTCCATCTATCAAATCTACCTGCAAAGCTTTGATTGCAAAATGGGATCAAATCCAAAACCACATTATTGGGAAGCAAGCTTCTTAACCACACAGTCACACCTGTGCTGACACCAGATGCAGATGCAGGCAAGACTGCACCAGTAGCCGCAAGTTTGTACACAGGTAATTCAACATTAAACATGATATGACTACACAAAATTTATTAGAAATACTTCTATTCATTCACATTTTTAATTCCAGTTTATTATACTCACAGTAGAAAGACGTCGGTCCATTTCTGGAAGAGCTTTTTCAACTGCACTTTTCTGTATAATAGCTGATGCAAGTTCTGTATTGTCCTGAGCCAACTGAGTTACTGCTTGGTCAACAAGTTCTTTTTGAGTTATACTAGCATTCTATGAAAAGAGAAGACAGTATACTAAAAAATATATCAGTTATAAATCTAAGTAAATCATTGAAAAAGCTGCTATAAAACCTTTTACACATATAAAATAATTTAAAAGTTACGCAAATAACTGAGTGGATTTAATAAAACAATTATTAAATACCTTGGTTATATGATTCATCAAAAACATCTTTTAATCTAACTTTATTCAAAACACCTATATTTAATTCTGAAGTTTCAAAATTCAATATGGAAGCTTTCAGTAGCTAAGGGAAGTTAAATATTTGAATTCTAACATTAATGAATACTGGATTAGCCTCAAATGATATTTACATCAAACTATCATTTGCAAGATAAGATTTTTCTTCAACTTCTACATTTGTAACCTAAAGAATTCATTAACGGATTATTTGATGCCAACCCTCCTGAGGTTCAACAATATAAACTTTCTGTTTAATATTATCTCAATGAAAGCCTTTCATCAAAATTTTCTATCAATTTATGTTCCAAACATTAATTAACAAAGTTACTTTACTAAATTCATTATTTTCAAAATTAATTGAAACAAAGGTAGTGTATTTCAACAGACATGGTAATAAAAGGTTTAAGCTACGCATTTTACAACTGAGCTTTCCAAGTATTTTTGCCATAGCATCGTTAGAAACCCACATATCCACCAAAATCTGAATGCCAGGATATATTGTAGTAGCTCAGGGTAGTAGTTTCAAAGAGCCAACAGAAGCCCAAGAAAGTACAAGAAACATTTCAGCATATGAGGAAAAACATGAATATGATAAAAATAGAAAAGAATTTTGTATATACTTTCCAATAAAGATTCTTGTATTCTTATAACTAATACAAAACATATTTCTAGATTTTAGCCAGTACCATATGTAAATGGACAGTTGTAAACATATTGTCTTTATATATTTTCAGGGACAAAAAAGAGCAGTTTACACTTAATTCTGTGCAAAGGTTTCATCAGTGCTCCATTACCCTCTTAACTGTACATGAAAAGATTACCGGTAAATATATTACCAAGGGCTTAAATAAATTGGATAGACCAATTTACATATAGAACATATTGGTAGCTAGTTCACTTAATTACTGGAGTGATAAGTCATTTGTTTTAATGCTATACTGGGTTACAGAATACACCTAGAGATTTTATCCCATACTACATAACAGCATGAGATAACAGTGTATGCTGCATATAATTTCCATATACTAAAAGTCATTGTATATTTATAGTAAACTAAATCACAATGTCTTGTGACATGACAGTGTTTATCTTAACTCTTAATAAACAGCATAGGACTGCCTTTGATTTTATAATACATCCGTCTTTGATTTTATAATACATCCGTCATATTAAACTGTTCATATCTAAATTAAAACTTCCCATAATTTATATGAATATCTTATATAATATTCCAAATACCAGTTTAATATACAAATTTTCTTAAAAAAAGTTGTTTCACTAAATCTTTGCAAATTCTTAATTTCCAAAATGAATGAAGACATAAAAAGATAATTCATGAGGTGCAAGAACAACGAGAATCTGAACACCACCATATCTATTCATACTTAATACATTCTAGCAGATACAAACATGAATATCTAATCGCTGTTGCTTTCCATCAACAGAGAATACCTCCCTTTAGACAATAACACATATAGTAAGGAGACCACTTCAAAAATATGATTGTATTTGATAAGGAAGCATTTGAAGTTTTGCAAATTTACAAGTGATCTTCAAGTAAAGTTGGAAAGTGGTTGTGTTAAATTCCTAATTAATTACTTACACGCAAGACGTTCAAGAAGGCTTGTTTCAAATGGTTATTGAGGGCCATGAAAACTGGTTCTCGACAAGTGATGAGAGTTAATCCTGCTGTCATACTACAAATCATATTCTGAGCTGCAGTACGCATTCTGTTTTCATCAGGATCCAATGCAAAATCCTATAAATAAAAGCACATAAATCCTATAAATAATTGCACCCTACTAAATTTCTTCAGAACATATATAACCGTTGTTTTAAGATCCATTTTCCCATGCTTGCATAGGTCAGAGAGTATTTGAGGAAGATACTCTGTGAATGAATGCCATTCCCATCACCAAACCCTTACCCGTTTCGAAGCAAGGTAATATTTCCCCATGGCAAGACAGGTTTTTTTCACAGAATAGCGGAAATGACGAAACTGTCATACAATGTCAAAACAAAGATACACAAACATGCATGCACGCATGCAAACACACATACACATGTATACATATATGACAGGCTTCTTTCATTTTTCATCTACCAAATCTACTCACAAGGCTTTAGTTGGTATGGGGCTATATTAAAAAACACTTGCCCAAGGTGCCACACAATAGAACTAAACCTGAAACCATGTGACTGAGAGGCAAACTTCTTAATTATACAGCCAAGCCTGGACCCATTGTGTGTGTGTGTGTGTGTGTGTGTGTGTGTGTGTGTGTGTGTGTGTGTGTGTGTGTGTGTGTGTGTGTGTGTGTGTGTGTGTGTGTGTGTGCACGCGCGCACACACAACAGTGGAGCATCATGATTGATAGTAACATAACACCATATATCTCTAATAAGCCAATATAAATGTTGGTTGGTTGATTGTATCTCTACTCTTTCTTGTATACATTGGAAGCGTGTCTAGAGAAATCATTTAACATGAGAGGTGCCAGGATGAGTGCACATACTAGGCTTGGTGGCAGGCAATGAAGATATGCTACATACAAACACACAGACTGTGAAAGAATGTATCATTAGAACAGAGGAGAACAGAGAGAGTAAATAACAGAGCAGTTACACAAATGAGAATTTTATTCCCCTTATTTTAATCATTTAGCATTCACATTATTTTGAATTAATTATGCATTATTTCATAGTTAAGATATTTCGATGATGTGATTGTCCAGGATATGGCCAGTTAAATGCCAAAGATTTAAGGTAATAAATATTTTTCTCTTGAAAATTTGTATTCCTTTCATCATCCTATACAAGCAGAAAAAAGTGGTAATGCTACTCCCTCTGCTGAAGAGGATTGGCCTGCAAGAGCCCCATGCTGGTGCCACATAAAAAACACTCAGCATAGACTGTAAGTGGTTGGCATTAGGAAAGGCATCCAACAGTAGAAACCAAAGCCAAACCAGATTGCAACCTGGTGCAGCTCTCGTCAAAACGTCCAAATTATGCCAACATGGAGAATGGACATTAAATGATGATGCCATGTGATACTGTGATACTTGATACTTCAAAAGTTGCCCATCACATGACAGCTAACACCCTAGAAACATAGTGCACATGTAAACATTAGAACAATGCAACCTGACATCATTCAATATCTGTTTTCCCAAGCTGGAACGAGTTGGATGGTTTGACAGAAGCTGATAACAGAGGATTGTGCTAAGCTCTGTCAGCTTCGGCATGATTTCTATGGCTGGATACCCTTTCTAACTACTTTACAGAGTGTATTAGATACTTTTTAAATGGCACCTCTGTGTGTGTGTGTGTGTGTGTGTGTGTGTGTGTGTGTGTACATGTGTGTGTACATGTGGCAGTAGTAGTAGTAGTAGTATTGAACTTAATTTGTGCATGACTTGGCCCACCTTGTATTTGCATCATTATTACAGAAAATTTACCTTTTTGGTTATTTGTTCACATGTTGTAAGAGCAATTTTTATTGACCTATCAACAACAGGTGGAAGAAGTTCATGAATAGCTCTTTCAATGGCAGGACGGACACACTGCTTTAGACTCTGATGATTATGGAACAACAAAATCTGAAAATAAAAGAAAAGAAAAGAAAGATATTCATATATCTTATTGGAAAATGTAACCAAAATGGCTTACCATTTTACATTGAAATTACTTCCTAATTCCACTTAGCATATTCTCACAAAGTATCATTACATTTTCTTTTCTATGCTTGCATGGGTAGAATGAAACTGGTTGAGGCAGATTTTCTAGGGCTGGCTACCCTTCCAGTCACCAACCCCCCACCAATTTCCAAGTGACGTAATATTTCCTCATGACCAGACACGTTTTCACAGAAGATTGGGAAGGAAGGAACCACTTGTATGACAGCAACATTCATTTACAACCAATCATGCAATGTGAAGGCAAGTAGACAGTAGCAAACATACACACGCGTACGATGGGCTTCTTTCAGTTTCCATGTACCAAATTCACCCACAAGGCTTCAGTAGTATGTGTATGCGTGCGTATGTCTCACCACCAACTGGTGTTGGTTTGTTTACATCCCTGCAACCCAGATGTTTGGCAAGAAAGTCCGATGGAACAAGCACCAGACAAAAAAAAAAAAAGCAAGTATTGGGAGTCAATCTACTCCAACTCCTTGAAGGCACTGCTCCAGCATGGCAAACTTCATAACCACAGATTTAATTAAAAAGTTAAGCTTACCTGTTCATTGATAACAATCTGGTGACTAATTCCAGACGCTAGGTTGGTAATATCTTGGTACCTAAATTGAGGTTGCTGTGGTATTGGTATAGCATTAGCAATAGTTGTAGTTGGTGTTGATATTACAGTTGGAGTACTAGCACTTACAACAGCTACAGACATATCATCCTGCTGAGGAGTTCCTGATGGAGGTGGTTTAACTGGAGCAGACAGCTGATTTTCAATGGTACTTAATCGACTTAAATCTTTCAAGTAACTCGTAGCTTTTAGTTCCTACAAAAAGAAGAGAAATGAACAAAAACGGAAAAATTCAGTTATGTAACTTAATTCATATCTGCATAATAAACCACCAATTCTTTAAAATAGGCAACTTACTGAAACATCTAACTGTAAATTCTTGCATAAAACCTCAATCTCAAACTTTAGGTTTAATTTCAGTTCTTGTTCCTGATGCAATTCAGCCAAAACATTCATACCTGCCATTGTCCAAGGGTTTGGTGGTTTGAAAACCTGAAATAAATGAATAAAATAAAATACAGCTTTCATCTCGCAATTTTTAAAAATGTATTTCAACTGCATTAAAACTAGCTCATTTATTTCAAAGAGATTTAATCTTGTAGACTAAAATTTATAATTAGTGTACACATGAAAAGATCTTGAGGAAACAATTCAAAGAGAGAAAGGAAAGAGGGACAGGGGTCTTTTATAAGATGCACAACATTGCCTACAAGGATCTCATAATAATGAGGAGGGTTAAGTCGCAAAGGAGAGGAGGGGAGGGAAGAGAGCTCACTACCTAGTTTATCACTGCTGCTATTATTGTCGAAGTTAAAATTAAAATAAAAACAAAGCTTAACAATTAACATACTTCAAAACACATAGTTATGGTCTTCCAGCATCATTTAATGGCCACTTTACCAAGCTTGCATGAATCAAACGTAATTTGATAAGATGGATTTTGTACAGTCTGATGCTCTTACTGCTGCTAACCATCAGTTTTTAAAACCAAGATAATACTTTCCCCATAACTATGTTTTTCACTGAAAACTGGAGAGGGATAACCTCACATGTATGATGATGTTCATTTACAACCAACACACACACAAGCTTCTTTCAGTTTCCATCTACTAAATCTGCTCACAAGACTTTGGTCAGCCGAGGACTATAGTTGCTATGCAGTGGGACTGGATCCAACACTACATTTGAAAATATAACTCAAGCTTATAATAATTTACATAATTAAGAAGACCGATTGAGTCGGTTCAAAACTACATACCTTGCTTTTGGCACAAGACTGCAGGACTTTGGCAGTAAATGGGACAACATAGAGTAGCTCTTGCGCTCCCTTATTATAAGCTTCATAAAGTAGAGCTTTCAAATCAATATCCTAAAATAAAAAAAACAAAATTGATTTATTAACCAATTTAACAAATAATCATTCTATTTTACCTTGTTCATAAAAATATCAAAAAAAAAAAAAAAATTATGTTGAATACGTACAATCTGTAAAATGGGCTTGTTTTTTGCCAAAGTAAGCATTCCTAGCCAATGTCCCAAATTCTTCAAGAGAGATCTATCAGAAAAGTTTGCCACTCCTTTATCACTTCGCAATAGTACCTACAATTAGAAGTTTATTCCATAAAAATAAAATACAATATTTGCAATAGTTCTCATTCAGCTTGAGATTTCATTTCAAAATTTTTTTTGAATTAAAAGAATGGCTCTCTTCATAACTATATACATAGCAATCCAAGGTACATACTTGCTCTATGGC
>NC_068984.1:114715560-114720319 GCF_001194135.2 Octopus bimaculoides | reverse complement strand
CCTTTTGGACCATATTCGACATGGAAAGATTATTGAATATGAAAAATACTTTATCTTGAAACGTCTCAGGTGGAATAGCAATTTCTTCTTTCTGTTGTCCAGCAATCAGTGTGTCGATGTTGGTGGCGTTAGCAATGGAAGGCTACAAAAGGTTAAATTACATCTTATAATCAAACACTATTTTAATTAAAATTCCATTTTGATGTGTACAATATATTAAAAATCTGTACTATAAAATTTATTTGGGAGTTTTAAATTTCATCATTTCAACATCCATCTTCCCATGCTTATAAGGGTCACATGGAGTTTATCAAAACAGAACTTCTTTAGCCGGATGCCCTTCCCATTGCTAACCCTCACTTGTTACCAAGTAATGCAATATTTCCCCCATGGCCGGGCATGTTTTTTGCAGAATATTAAAAAGAATGACACTACTTGTATGACAGTGACCCCCATTTACAATTATCGGGCAATGCCAAGACAAGGTGATACAAACACACCCACACACAAGTAATTAGCTACTTTCAGGTCCCACTACCAACTCCACTCGCAAAGCTTTGGGTGGCTTGGGGCTATAATAGAAGACACTTGCCCAAGGTGCCATGCAGTGGGATTGAACACAAAACTATGTGCTTGTAAAGCAAACTTCTTGACCATGCTGTCATGCCCATCAACAAGTCTTTACCAACAAGACCACCAACACAATGAAGAGGATATTTTGGTGGTCTTACAGATAAAGACATGTACACAGCAGTACATAACATGGTGAGATTTCAATTTAATTACAACATACAGCACTCAACTCTTTCTGAGTCATACCTACACTAGTAAAATATTTTGAGGTGTTGCCGAAATAATCACTGCAAACCTGATTCCCTATCTCTACCTCTATTTCCATGAGAGAATTATGGCTTCAAAGAAGTATTTCTTTAAGAGAAATTAATATAAAGAGATTGCTTGTAAATCTTAGGGACATCTATAAACTTAAACACAGACCTAACCATTAACTACTGAATCTAAAGGCACAGATATGGTTATGTGGATAAGAAGCTTGATTCTGAACAAGGTCTTAGGTTCAGTTCCTTTGTGCAGCACCCTGGGTAAGTGTCTATTATAGTTCCAGGCTGACCAAAGCCTTATGAGTGGATTTGGCAGAGGGAAACCATGTGACAGCCAACCATGTGTATGTATGTATGTGTTTTCTGTTTGTCCTTCCACACTACCGGACAACCAGTGTTAGTTTGTTTATGTCTCTATACTCAATGATTTGACAACAGAGACAGAATACCAAATTTTAAAAATAAGTGTTGGGTCAATCTGTTTGACTAAACCATTCAATGCCATGCCCCTGCATGGCTGCAGACCAATGACTAAAACAAGAAATACAAAGAAATGTCAGGAAAATAACTTACTTTTGGTATGGTCCCAGGTTTACTGATCGCATTTGAATTGATAGCATTTGAAACTGATGGTGCAGTTGTGGAAGGAATAGATAACGGCTGCAAGCTCTTTGGAACGCTAGGTACAGTGGTAACAGGCACTTGTGCAGGAACAATAGCCATACCTGCTCCCGTAAGATTTTGAGTGGTCTGAGAATGTGATGGTGGTTCTTGAGATGTAGCTCCATACTCCACAAACTGAAAAATAAAACGATTATGTTAAATTAACAGTTTTTAAATAAGAGATGTAAAACAGATTTTTCATTCAAAGGTTTGCTAAAGTATAACTTTTATACTGACATTGTAATAAAACTGAAATAAGATATACTTTTTAAAACATACTTTCAAAAATTCAATTCAATTTTATACTAGAAAACAAACACTGTAAAACAATCATAGAGTTTTAACTTTTAATTTCTAAGTTTATAATTTAAAAATTATTTTGTTATAGATTACATTCAATTGTATACCCAATTAGTTATTAAAAAATAAATGGTGGGGAGGTCGATAGTTAAGGAAGGTTAACTGAGGTCCAAGTTGGAATAAACAGAAAACCTTCCACTTTCATCAACATTATGTCCATTCTTCATGCTAGCAGGAGTTGAAAAGTTCAACAGGATCCAATGGGTCAGAGGACCTGTCATGTTCCAATGTCCCATTTTTGACATGGCTTCTACAGCCAGACACACTTCTTAATGTCAACCACTCTGCATGGTGTACTCGCATTTTTTTCATGAGACCAGCACTACAGAGATTGCCTTCGCCATCAACAAGACTAAAGAACCCTCTAAAGCTGTGCGTTGTTGCTGCTTCAATCAATTACTAACCACCTAAAGAGTGTACTGGGCACTTTTGCGGTACCAACACAGGTGGAGTTGCCTTGAAGCCCAGAGTAGAAGAGTCTCCAAGATAGAGAGAATGGAAATAAAGAGAAGAGACGGAACAAGGATGGGGTGGGAGTAACAAAGGAGATAGGGGAGAAGGGAAGGGATAGAGAGAGGTTAGGGATTAGTGTAAAGGAAAAGGGAGAGACAAAGTGGTAATGGTGAAAGAGTAGGTTAAAAGCAGTGATGGCATGGGTCAGTGATCCATCCAGGCAATAATATTGATGCAACAATTATCAGTAGTTTAAACATAGCAATAACGAAAACTGTTTAAAACTTCTAAACACCAGCACAATCTATCCAGGGAAATGCTTGAAATATTACAGGCACCTGTGCCCAGCGTCACCTTTCTGGCACATGTGCCGGTGGCACGTGTAAAGACTTTTGAGCGAGATCGTTGCCAGTGCCGCTGGACTGGCTCCTGTGCAGGTGGCATGTAAAATACACCATTTTGAGCGTGGCCGTTGCCAGTACCGCCTGACTGGCCTTCATGCCGGTGGCACGTAAAAGCACCCACTACACTCTCGGAGTGGTTGGTATTAGGAAGGGCATCCAGCTGTAGAAACACCGCCAAATCAGATTGGAGCCTGGTGTAGCCATCTGGTTCACCAGTCCTCAGTCAAATCGTCCAACCCATGCTAGCATGGAAAGCGGACGTTAAACGATGATGATGATGATGATGCAAGGAGAGAAAAAAAAAAATTAGATTTTTTAAACAATAAAATTATGGTGAAATATTTACATCAATTAGATGCTGCGGGAACTGAGAGAAATGAGGTATAGCGGCTACATGCTGACAATATTGAGGATAATCTTTTAATCTGAAAGAATAGGTTAAAAAAAGATACAAAATATCACATCATTCAGTCAGAAAATATTGAGTAAACTGGATTACGTAAATAAAATATGTGAAGATATAGGAAAATATTTCAAGAGTAAAAATTAGTAATAAACCAAATGTAAATAGCCACCTACCGAGTTTTGAACTTGTCTAAAGCTGCAATCCCAAAAAAATACATCTTACTTGCATGTGGTTTCCGAAGTGCTTCTAATACATATCGTAATGCTATTCCAAGGGACATATAGCTGAAAAAATTTTAATAATTTCAAAAGAAGGCTTGCAAAACAAATTTTTAAAAAATAAAATAAAACAAGCTGTATACAATATACAAAGATTTCGTCAACTTACGTGACTAATCCCTGTTCAATGATCCCACCAAAGAGGACGGCTGTGATGTGAAGCTCCCTTTCTGGATATTGAGGGAAAAAGCAATATTCTTCAAATAGATTTCGCAGCATACATTGACATACTTCCTACAAATTAAAAGAAAAAAAATTTCATGATAAAAAATTTTTTAAAAAGCTTTACAATAAATACAAACAAAATGGACTGACTGAAAGGCTATCAAAAGATCGCATATTACAAGAAATGTCTAAACATTTTAGCATATTAAGCCCATAGCTACTTATAGTAACTAATATGTTGTGAATATAGGTAATCTATAAGAGAAAGAACTCTAGTGACAAAATCTTGAGTGTTAACAGCTTCCCTAGGCTTGGGGAAAAACAATGTATCAGTATTCAAACAAGAGTAAAAGTGAAATATGTAACATTAAGTATTTAATACATAACATCAAGTGAAATACATAACTAAGTATTTAAAGTTAAAAAAAAAAACAAACAAACTAAAAATAGGAATGGGTCAATAAGACAGCAATTTTAATGAATCTATCACAGACAAAGCATACAAATGTCACACATGAGATTTCATGGAAATTAGTCAGAAGGATAAAATTTATAATTATGAAATCAAGTAAAGGCTGACCTACAACTTCTGAGCATTTTATTCAGATAAGAAAAGTGTACACCTCCCCAAGAGTACACAAGAAATTGTAAAGAAGAAATTTGTCTGGATCGGAGGCACTGATTAAAATATAAGTTAGGCTAACGTTACAGACATTGGCCTAACATTAACAAATAACAATTGTGCAGTATTGTACAGAAGACTTTGGCTACTACTTGTTACTTTATCCAACTTTGCTAACTATTGTGACAGGATTTGCTCATGAAAATCTGCACACTTAAAATGTAAGTTATATCAGGATGGCATATATATTGGAGGACACCAGGAAACTAGAATGGAAAATATTACTGCAGTTTGCATCACAAATAATAATTATCTTATATACAAATACTTTACCCGCTCTCTTTTATTTTGGGACTCCCTGAATCTTTTTAACATCTCAAGCACTTCGTCGATAGACAAGGCTTGATGGGGTGGTTGATTGTAAATCTTCTGAAAATAGGAATTCGCTTCATCTTCAACATCTTTACTGAATTGTTGACTACTCTCAGGAAATATGTTGAGTTCGCCTATGAACAGGAGAAAAGAAGAAAAAAAAAAATCAACTTAGCACACAAAGATTAGCACAACAA
>NC_068984.1:114709487-114715077 GCF_001194135.2 Octopus bimaculoides | reverse complement strand
AAAACAAGTCATACCCATTTTATTATCTATATTTGATGGTGGTTGTTGTTTTAGAGTCGCTTGTGCACCCAGTGATCCAAGAGAATAGACAGCATTTCGGCTAGTCATCAATGGAGCTTGTAAGTTTAAATCTAAGAAAAAGTTTCAAAAATAATATTTGAAATATTGAAAATCAAGGATGTAAACTATATTAGAAATGACGTTGCTGCAACATTCGTTTAGAAATAAACTCACAAACCATAAAAAATGTCCTTTTTTATAGGAAGATATCCAATTATAAATCAGTTTTAGCTGATATAATACACTAAACTCTAAAACAGACTAAAAAAAAAAAAATTTTTTTTTTTTTTGGCAACTTTCGTAATCTAGCTAGATGGACATTATGGCACAAAGATTGCCAAGGTTCCAATCAGGTAGTATCATTAGAAATATAAAATGATTTTAATAAGAATCTAAGTATAATGGTTGTGTGGTGAGAAGTTTGCTTCATGGCATGTTTCAGGTCCAGTCCCACTGCATGGCACTTAGACAAGTGTCTTCTATAGCCTTAGGCTGACCAAAGTCTTCTCAGTGGATTTGGTAGATAGAAACTGAAAGTAGCCCGTCTTATATATATCTATATATGTGTGTGTCTTTATGTTAGTGATTGTCCACCACCACCACCAGACAACTGGTGCTGGTGTGTTTACATCCCCTTAACTTAGCAGTTCGGCAAAAGATACTGACAGAATAAGTACCAAGCTTAACAAGAAATAAGTACTGGAGACAATTCATTTACAAAAACTCTTCAAGGAGGTGCCCCAGCATGGCTGAAACAAGATGAAAGGTGTCTACGTGTGTATGTGCACACGTGTACATGGATATTACTTGATTTCACAAGATAGTTAAGTGCTATCACACATGCAGTGTCATTCATTTCCAATCTTCCATGAAAATATGTCTGGCCATGGAGAAATATTACTTTGCTTGGAAACAGGTGAGGGTTGGTGACAAGGGCATCCAACCACAGAAAATCTACCTCAACAAATTCTGTCCAACCCATGCAAGCATTGAAAAGTGGATGTTAAAAACAAATGGCAGTGAATATCAATATCATATATATTAATTCAAAAGACTAAAACTGCGAGGAACACAGCACAAAAGCAAAATACTGCTGTACATTCATCATCATTATCATCAATGATTACCATCTCTCTTTCCATGCTTGCAAGGGTCAGACAGAATTTGTAAAGGCAGATAATTTTTATGGTTGCATATCCTTCCTGTTTCCAAGCAAGGTAATATTTCCCCATGATTGTAAATGGCAGTGATGCTCATTTGTAATCCTCATCTGATATCAAGACAAGACCACATACAAATATATATATATATATATATATATATATATATATATTTTGCCATGATAGATCGCTAGCCACTAAACCTTTTTTATTTTCTCTCCCTGTTTATTTGTGTGTTCCTTTCTGTCAAAGAGCGAAGGCTTGAAATGTAAAATACTTTCTCACTTCCTGAGCGTTAAACTAACAGATCTATTTGTTGTTTACACACACGTCTTTGTCCTTTGTTTTTTTTTGTAAATTCTCACTATATATATACACACACACATCTCAAAAGTAAATGGACACCATTTTTGCAAGATTTATTTCTAGAAACAAAATACTATTAAAATACTTAATCTAGTATTTAGTAGATATGCCTTGATTTAATCGACCATTTTTTTACCTATGTACCCCCTTGATTACTATTTTACTGATGGACCCCATAGCCGTTTGGAGTTGAAAAGCTAGTTTTATAGGTACTTTCAAAATTCCTGTTTAGTTTTTCACACAATAATTTCTGTAGGTTGAACTATGTAAAAGGTTTCTTGTAATAAATACATCTAAATCAAAATTTTGTCATGGACCCTTGAAATACTTCTGTGTGGATCCCCAATTTACTATTTTGCTTGTGTGCCCCCCACCCCACCCCAAAATCTTACCTGGACCACCTGGGGTCATATGGGCCTCAGTTGAGAACCATTGTTTTAGAATAACTAAAAAAAAAAATTTTTTTAATCTTCAGTACTACAAAGTTTGGGAATCTTTAAATCTTTATACTCTCTTTCCTTCAGCCCACTCCCAATCAAACTACCAGTAAAGAAAAAGACAATTTCAAAGAATATTTTTTAAAAAGCACCAAATAAACTAAGCAAACTTCTGAAAGATAAAAATCATTAAAAGAAAAAATTACTTTGTAATTGTGTAGTTAAATTCTGAATAGACCCATAACCAGCTGGGACTTGGTTTATTCCAGGAAATCCTTTTGCAGGTGAACCAGGTGCACCAGTAGCTACAGCAGCTGCAGCAGCAGAACTCAGGGTAGCCAAACTTTGTGGGAACGTTCCACTCACTGCCGGGGTACCCATATCCAAAGCATTCATGTTAGGAAGGGGAGCCATCTAGAAAAGAAAGTGTGTAAGCTGCTTTGATACCTAAAGTTTGCATGATGATAAATGCAAAATTACTGTATATGTGGGAGATGCAGACATATACAAACAATCTTGCAACAAGAAACAGAGACAGCTTTCGAAAATCAGGGTGTTTTTGCAGAATTACTATATACAAAAATTTTTATATACAAAAAAAGAAAAAAGAAAAAAAATTGAAGGTAACAATAAAAACATAATCAATGACATTATTTAGTTCCTCAGTTCCAAATTCACATTCAAACATGGCCTTTCATATTTCCAATATTGACAGACTTAAGTCCACCATAAACCCTAGAACCCATTAGGTTGGAGGTTAACTTGGTTTCCATGTGTTTACACAACTAAGATTACAACAACCCATCTTGGACAGGTCATCAGTCCATCACAAGATTAATTTCCTAGAACTGTCACTCCGTTGGTTATGAAGACAAGTGTTCCAATTGATCCAATCAACAAAACAGCCTGCTTGTGAAATGAATGACACAAAATGTGACAAGGCTGGACCTTTGATTTACAGGTACAACTCATTTTTGCCAGTTGAGTGGACTGGAGCAACATGAAAGTGTCCTGCTCAAGGACACAATGTACTGCTGGCAATCAGATTCACAACATGACAATCATGGGCCAAATACCCTAACCACTAAGCTACACACCCCCACTAGGATTAATCTAGCTATTGCTGAAACTCATTTCTGTAGCTGAGTAGATTGGAGCAATGTTCACAAGTGACATACCCTAAGATGCAGGTGTTAAATCATCACTAAATAATGAGAGTCAAACTAACACTACAGACATTTGCAAGGAGTGGCTGTGTGCTAAGTAGCTTGCTTACTAACCACACGGTTCCGGGTTCAGTCCCACTGTGTGGCACCTTGGGCAAGTGTCTTCTACTATAGCCTTGGGTCGACCAAAGCTTTGTGAGTGGATTTGGTAGACAGAAACTGAAAAGAAGCCCGTCGTATATATATATATGTGTGTGTGTGTGTGTGTGTTTGTGTTCGTCCCCCCAACATCGCTTGACAACCGATGCTGGTGTGTTTACGTCCCCGTAACTTAGCAGTTCGGCAAAAGAGACCGATAGAATAAGTACCAGGCTTACAAAGAATAAGTCCTGGGGTCGATTTGCTCGACTAAAAGGTGGTGCTGCAGCATGGCCGCAGTCAAATGACTGAAACAAGTAAAAGAGTAAAGAGTATACACATACATATGAATACTTGCAGTGTGTGCATGCACCAATAGCCTTCCTTCATAAGTGAGTGGGTGCAGAGGCCAGTAGCATTTGTTTGAATTTCTTTTACTATCTCCTTTCCAAACATGAAAGTTTTTGTTTTTATTAACCACAGGAATTAATTGTCAGCACATTGATATAATAGACAAGACATTAGTTT
The DNA here is from genome assembly GCF_001194135.2 of Octopus bimaculoides. Lineage (NCBI taxonomy): Eukaryota > Metazoa > Mollusca > Cephalopoda > Octopoda > Octopodidae > Octopus > Octopus bimaculoides. The sequence continues at coordinate 114,711,222 of NC_068984.1, read as the reverse complement.
TTGTGATTTCAAAAATTAAAACAGAAAATCATGATGTGAACAAATGACCGGATTGATACCAGACAGATTTCTAAAATATATTTTTCCCCGGTTGCATTCCTATTTGTGAAACAAACCTTTGGCAAAGTAACATGGTAAAGAAAAACTTATAAAAACTGTTTAGAATAATGAAAGTAACATGCATCAAGAGAATCTTTTTATTATTTGTTTCAAATCTTCAAAACAAAACAAAATTATCCTAGACATATCTTTGTCCTATTAAAATTTTAATCCAACAGCATAAGAAATATAAAATGATGTATATATATATAACACAAATTAAACCTACCACCCAAATAGGCCATGACAGGATTTAAACTCAAAAAGGACCTCAGCAGGATTTGAACTCAAGAGTGCACAGTAACACCAGGTGATATTGTAGTTTTTCAAAAATTTCAGTTACAAAACAGCAGATTCAGCTACAATACTTGTGCTTATGTAGTAAAGAAAACATAATTCCTAAAAAAAAAAAAATACAACTTACATTCACAATAACTGGACTTGGTTGAGCAGGATTAATAGCAGATTGATTAAGTTTGGCTCCAACAGCTCCAGGCGGTATTTGCCGTTGTTTATTCAATATTTGATTAGCATTAGCAGCTATAGTTAAGATGGCTTCAGATAATTCATGTGATGTGACTTGGCTGAAAGTTTCAAAATATAAAATGTATATATCAGCAATTGAGTATTAAAACTATTTCCTGAAGCAGAATTTCATGTGAAACAATAAACTACAATCATACACCCCCGCCAGCTCTAGTCACACAGTCCAACCCATGCCAGTATGGACAACAGACGTTAATGAAAAATGGCAAACATGCTAAGATAGCAACCAATAATTCATATTGTTACCATGTAAGAATTTGTCGTGTACCATTTTAATGTTTTACTTATCCAAGCTCAAAAATTCTAAGGAAAACTTTAAAAATACACATAGCTCTCTCTCTCTCTCTCTCTATATATATATATATATATCTATATATATATAAAACATCACTTAGAGCTAGCTTAAACAAATATACAAGGTAGCTTACTTTGCATAGTTTTGTAAACAAGATAACATAGTTTGCACAGTCTCTGTTGGCAGTCTGTTCTTTGTTTGATGTTCTTCTTTAACTGCACCACTTGTCACAGCTGGGAAACGGCGTTTCAGAAAGTTTACACAAGCTTGAACAAATGGCTCCTACAAAATTAAATTAAAAGTATCACAGAGGAGAAGAGCAAGTCAGGTACCTCTGGAAAGCAAATTCTTAAGCAACTAATTAATATTAGTACATTTAAAGTGGAGAAAAACTTGTCATACTGGTTTTCCTTATGCATGTATACACACACACACACACACACACTAACACAAATATACTTACACACAATCATTTGCTGTCACCAGTTATAAGACTGTAACCATGCTGGAGCACTGCTTGCAAGGGTTTTAGTGAATCAAATCCACCACTGTGATTATTTTTGAGATCTGTATTTGTGGCAACTTTCTAATTTTATTTATATATATATACACACATATATATACACACACACATATATATACACACATACATACATACACACACAGACATATACAGACATATACACACACACACATATACACACACACACATACACACGTACACACATACACACGTACGTATATACACACGTACGTATATACACACGTACGTATATACACACGTACGTATATACA
>NC_068984.1:114700575-114708383 GCF_001194135.2 Octopus bimaculoides | reverse complement strand
TGATATTTACTTTGTTTTATATTATACTCATTTATTGTGCTTTTAATTATTAATTTTTCTATATGTGATAGTGGATTTTCATCGATGAGTTCTTGAAACTTGGTTCTTTTCCCTAAAACTATATATTTTTATATATTATAATCTATAAAGCTCAATTTAATTTTAATTTTTTATAAATTGATTTGAATTGAGTTTTTACCTGTAATTTTGGATTTTGTCCCTAATATTATTATTATTATATATATATATATATATATATATATATATATATACACACACACACATCAGCGTCACTCAGGCTCACAGATTTTGCTTAAGACATGCCTGCTTGAAGAATTTTATGTTTTTCCGCAAAATTTCTAGTCCCAAATGGCTTACTTTTTATATTTAGCACTATGTCTTTCTCCATTTCTAAGTTAAAGGTTAAAATAAAGCAACCCTGCAAAACACAACTGATCTTTGCACACAGATACACAGAATAACAGCAATCAAATAATGACAGCTGAGTGCATAATAAATATCAGTGATCTAACTGGCATCTTTTATCAAGAGCACAGATGACAGTCTTTTACACCTACTAGGCGTGTTCATATAAGCCCGAGTTGCTAGATAAAGTTTTGTTCCTGTAAGAATATTGTAGAATGGGAACTTTTCATAGATTGGAATTTAAATACTAATCTCTATAGAAATTTATTGTTTCAAGAAAACATTGGATTTGAATTACTTTTAATTTTTACGATTATAGATAACAATTCAGGCTAACTTCTGAGCCCGAATCAAGCATGGGTGAACGATGTCGAGAGAATGTCTGCTAACGAATGATATTTTTTTGCCACAGGGTACTTCTAAGACACCACCAGATGCTGAACAAAAATAAATTAAATGCAACCAGGCTCAATAAAAGGAGCCAGAGTTATTGGCTGCAATTACATATTTGAAGTCAGTATTGGTAGAAATTAAATCAGTTTGCAAATACATGTTCACTTTACTAAATTTATACTTGGGCTAAGACCGAACAGCCCGAGTGCCACAGTCACCACTGATATATATATATATCTATATAAGGGTAAAGACTCCCTTTAGTCATGAATGACCATAGGATGTGCCCAGAAAGTTCCCCTCTGAAGAACAAGTCTGGGCAAGGTTGTTTATAGAAGGCTAGCAGTCACCCATACATACCAGCCTCCTAGCTCCATGCCACCAATGTTATCCAAGGGAAAGGCAAAGGCAAATACAGCTTAGCACCAGTGACATCACAGCAGCTGAGTGAACTGGAGCAATGTGAAATAAAGGGTCTTGCTCAAGAACACAACACAGAGCCCAGACTGAGAATCGAACCCACTACCTCATGATTGTGAGCCTGATGCTCTAACCATCGAGTAATGTGCTTTTATACACACACACACACACACACAAAACAGAGCTCCAAGCAGTTTCCATCAACGAAATTTCACTCAAGACATAGGTAGTCCCAAAGTACCACACAGTGCTATCAAACAGCAGTACATGGCTCCAAAGCAAACTTAACCAAGAAGCAATGCTTGCATCTGTACATAATACATTAAAAAAATTGGATTCACATCTATTTTTATAGTTTTTATTAACAATATTTTTAAATGCTGGAAATTTTATACTAACTCTATGTTCTCTTATTTTGTCCGAGAGCCATTTATCAAGCTTTAGATATTCCCGACGAGAAGCAAGACATGCTAGGTCAATTACAAATGGAAATGGTGTTGCATTCAACAGCATAGACAGAGCCTACAATAAAAATGAAAATCATTAATATCAATTATTAAGGACAGTTAACAGAATTAACATGAGTATTAGGACAATTTAATCAATACTATTTAAGTTTGTAAACCAGTAGAAACTTAGAAACTGATCGAGAGAGATGTAAGAATGTCCCTTAAAAGGCAATGGGAGTGGGGATTATTTAAAAGGTAACACCGAAAATGGTTAGAAAAGAAGGATAGTGTAAATTTACCAAACATGATCAGTTGTGAAACCAGATAATAATGTAAACTGAAATCACTGGAAAACACATATGTATACTATCATCAATTAACATCTGTCTTCCAAGCTGGACAGTTTGGCAGAATCCAATGAACTGGAGGACTACACGCTCTAATGTCTATTTTGATAGCTCCTATAGGTGGATTCCCTTCCTAACACCAACCACTTTACAAAAGGTATTGGGTGCTTTTTATCATGACATCAGCACAAGTGAGATTGCCAAGAAAGAAGCAAGAATGGGTAAGAGTAGCCAAAAAGATGACAAAGATGTTGGTGACAAGGTGTCAGAGTATAATCTGATAGTACAAGATGGATATAAGAGAGAATATGATCTGAGGATTGAGATGGGTGGGTAGATAAGCTCATAAGAGAAGTGACAGATGGCTAGAGAGCGGAATGTAGTTAATGTCATAAGGGTGGGGGTGTGGTCAATGGTAAATATCAGTATGGGGTAGGAAGGTCTAAGAAATACCTCAAAAAAGGAAAAGGTTATAAGCAGTGGCACAGGATAGAAAGTAACCAGTAGCATAATAAACCTGTAGATAGATTGGAAAATGGAGATGTGTGGGGAGGCAAAGTGGGAGAGGAGAGTTCACAGTCAGAGGTATGTAGTAGTAGTTATAGTGAGTGGGGGAAGGGGAGGGAGGATGTCAATGGAAGACATGAGGGTGTTGAGAATGTTAGATATGAGGTGAAACAAAGATACTGAGATGTCTAATTTATTTCTATTAGGTCTACTCTCTAGATTAAATTTTCAACTATTATGGGAATTAAGGTGGCAAGCTTGGCAGAATTGTTAGCACACCAGGCAAAATGCTGAGCAGCATTTTGTCCATCTTTACATTCTGAGTTCAAATTCCACCAAGGTTGACTTTGCCCTTTATTCTTTTGGAATAAAGTAAAATAAGTACCAGTTGAACACTGGAGTCTATCTATCTGACTGGAAGTTGCTGGCATAGTCCCAAAATTTGAAATCAATAATTATGGAAATTGATTTCAAATCGCTATCTTTGTCACAACATCTACTGGATGTATTAACACTTACTGGGATTAGTATGCAAGCAAAAAAAAAAAACAGCACCTAAAGTTAGTCTTTCAGAAACAATGGTTTATATTTACGTTGTTCTACTGTCAGATGTCTTACACATGATAAATATTTATGCTTACATAATACAAACAATTTTTGATTTAAGCTTACCTTAAGATCTTGAGCAACATCTAATATTCTAGCAAGTCTAATCTGATCTTGACAATCGCTCCTCATGTACCAATCAGCCATAGAGTGCATTATTAATGTGCGAATATTAGTGGAAAGATTCTGAAACAAATTATATATAGAAGTTTTAATATAAACATTTTACAAGTACCAAAATTAAAGGATCTAGTAACTACATTTCCACAACTGGGTTCAACAGATTCACAAGTTTAGTTCTCAGGATTTCTTTAGTTCCAATGACTTCATGCACTTCTATATATATATATATATATATATATATATATATATATATCATCATCATCGTCGTCGTTTAACGTCCGCTTTCCATGCTAGCATGGGTTGGACGACTTGACTGAGGACTGTTGAAACCAGATGGCTACACCAGGCTCCAATCTGATGTGGCAGAGTTTCTGCAGCTGGATGCCCTTCCTAATGCCAACCACTGAGAGTGTAGTGGGTGCTTTTACGTGCCACCCGCACGAAGGCCAGTCAGGCGGTACTGGCAACGGCCATATATATATATATATATATATATATATTTAACTAGATGCCTTAAAAATTAAAATGAAAAACAGTATTATCACTTTAACATCTACTTTTTCCATTATGACATGAGTCATATGGAATTTGTTGAGACAGATTTCCCATGGCTGCATGGCCTTCCTGTCACCAACCCACACATCGCTTCTTTCCAAGTAGGATGATATTTTTGCATAGTTGGATATATTCTTGCAGAAGATTGGAAACAGATGACACCACTTGTATGACAATGACACTCGTAACTATTGCACAATGTCAAGACAAGGACAGATCTTCAGCATTCAAACCGAAAGCAATTTAGATGCTATAAGCATACGCTTACCAGCAGATTATTTCACAATACCCAACTTGCAAAGATGGAAAGGGGTGGTGGGAGAGTAACTTCACTGGGTTACTAAAATCTTAACAGTTTATAACACAGCTTTCTCTTCAGTTTCAACTGCTACAATAATACTCACACAGTTGAAAAAAGAACAGGCATCACCAACCACCATTTATCTCTCTCATAAACCCAATACATCAAGCCTCAGTATAAAAAGTCCAAAACGCTTTTAATACCAATCTACCCGAGATCACCCCTAGTTCTATGATAGAATCTGATACAGACTTTGTTTTAAAGTGATCCAAATTAAAACTTTGTCAAAATTTCATGTTGATTTATGTTCCAAACACCAGTTTAATATTAAATGAGTTATTTTACTAAAATTCTTTATTATTTTCAAAATTAACTGAAACCAAGCATATTTTATTTTAACAAAAATATGGAAATAAACAAAATTAAATATAAACATGCAAGTACTTACAGTATAATGCCATGCATAATTTAAAACAATAGCTGAATTTGGGTGGTTATTTAGGAAAATTGGAATCAGACTGGATAGAAGTTCTTGTTTCAAGATATTCCATGTGAGCTGAAATAAATTTTGCATTTAAATATTACTGCAAATGTTTTACAATCACTAACATAATTACAAAGTTAATCTCCATCCCCCACTTTTTTTTTTTTTGTAAATCCCCTTAAGATTTAGCAATTTTTTTCATCCAACATGCATTATTCCTCCTTAATACAGATTCTATATCAATACAATGTTCTCTGCATTTTCCTCCAAGAGAGACATTATTCATAGATCCCCTCCTGTAACACCTTCCAGGAATATGCTGGTAAGTTTAGATTTACAAACCACAAATACAGTGTTATGAACCAGTAAAGGAGATTCTATATGGCTGCAAATCGCTATAAATTACAACAAAACCATAAAATCACACTGAACCAGCCAAAAAAAAAGAACACATTAGCTTAAATAGTCCAAGATCGAGTATGCCAAAATAGAAAAAAATGAAATAAACTGCCAGAAGAGCTGCCCAATCAAAATTGGCCAAGTGAAAAAAACTAGATTTCTAGTAGAGTTAAATTATTTTTGAAGTCAACTTACATCAATTTGGAGCAATCCTAAAGTCAACATATCTGGACAATTTTGGACAGGAAATTTGAATAGATCTGTTACAAATGGGTAATGACCAAGATCTGAAAGTCTAAGCAAAGCTTGGACAAGGTCTTTGGATTTCCTGCAAATAAAATTTATATTTAAACAAATATAAAGTCTTGTATTTCTAAGGGATACTAAAAACGCTTTAACAATGAATAAACTATTAGCAAAGCAGTAATTTTTTTATCAAAGTCATAGTTATGTTAAAAAAAATTTATAGAAACAGATTGCAATTAGAATACCAAAAGACAATTATACAAACCATGTGAGAATTTCTTTGTTATCTTCATCAGGAGCGGCTTTAAGAACATCTGTTATCACTGGCTCATATGGATAATCAGCTAAGCAGAAGATATCTGGATTTTTCAACGCATGAGTTAGAAAAGACAACTGAAAATACCAAAAGAAAATAGAGCATGAATATAAGGAAATGAAAAATTGACAAAAGATGAAAATTATAATATATAGGTGGTTGGGTGGTTAAGAAGTTCACTTAGTAACTACATGGTTTCGGGTTCAGTTCTACCTGCCAGGCACCTTATGCAAGTGTCATCTATCATCTAAAGCTGACCAAAACTTTGTGAATGAATTTGGTAGAGAGAAACTCAAGCTGGATGGATGTATGTGTGTATATGAATGCGTGTCTCTCTCTCGATATATATCATCATCATCATCATTTAACGTCCGCTTTCCATGCTAGCATGGGTTGGACGATTTGACTGAGGACTGGTGAAACCAGATGGCTACACCAGGCTCCAATCTGATTTGGCAGAGTTTCTACAGCTGGATGCCCTTCCTAACGCCAACTACTCAGACAGTGTAGTGGGTGCTTTTATATATATATATGTGTGTATATATATATATATATATATATATATATATATATATATATATATATATATATATATATATATATATATATATATATACATATATATATATATATACACACACATGTATGTATGTATGTATGTATAGAGACAGACAGACAAGAGTGCGTGAAAGAGTTTGTATGTCCTTCATCAACAGGTATGTTTCAATCACTGATTATAAAACACTGCTTTGCTAACAGTATCATTAACTTACAGTCTACTGCAAAAGCATGTCTAGGCTTCTTGATATGCTGTGTGATCTTTGTAAACAAAAGGATTGCCCATGCAGTGTTATATATCTCCATTTGTCCACGTAAATACATCTAGGATGTTTGTTGTTTGACAGAATGGGATTACCTCCACTTGGAAACAGGTGGCGATTGATGACATGAAAGGCATCCAGTTGTAGAAAACTCTGCTCCAACATGCTCTCAACTGACCCATGCAAGTATGGAAAAGTAGACATTAAAACAATATGTCTATGTTCAGTGAGAAAGCAAACATATTCAAGACATTTGTTCTGCACCCAGTTGCCATCAAAAACACAGTACATCAACAACTGCTTGTTTGGAAAAATTAACAATACTGATATAACATTGATATAAAACCATTCAGGTATTTACATAATCTGACTAAAAATCAACTAAACTATGAACAACAAACCACGCTAAACAATGCTCAATACATTATAGAGGATGTCCAGGTACAAAGTCCTAAAAGTTATAAGCTATAATAACATACAGTTTGTACAAGTTGATTTATCAATACAACACATACAATTGTGTCAACATCAATGTTTCCAGGCTACTACAAAATGACAACTGACGTAGAAGATTTAAAGAAATAGTTTTTACTTATTCTACACCAACCAAGCATATAAATCTGACATTCCAAGTGATTGACATTTCCAATAGGCTTTTATGAACAAAACTAACTATAGTTTTTCAACAAAACCTAAAATTTCTTGTTTCTTTTTGTATGCATTTTCCACACAAAATTTTTCCTTTCAGAGACAATTTAAAATTATTTTCAACATAAAAAACCCCCACTTAAATTAAAATAATATACATGCAAAATCAACTAGAATTAAACACATGGATCACTTAAAAATATTTTTTTTTTAAATTGCTTTTAAATTACCTGTCCTTCGGAATTTTTCCAGGATTTGTAAATATGCTTCACTGGAAAGGTTTCATTTGTTAAGGCTTTTATGAGGCCTTGAATAAGTAGTTTCATGCCTTTTTTATTTTGTATAGAAAAATTTGCATAATCCAGTTCTGCAACAACTTCGGTCCATTGTAATTTTGGAGCCTTGATTACAAAAAGAAAAACAAAACAAATTTCAAAATAAGCGAAAATTTTAAAACTTTTATCAAAGTAATTAACTCTTGTTACCAATCCCTTTGAAAATGTTTAAGTTCTATGACACAAAACTTGTGTTTTAAAGTGTTCATAGCTAAATAATTTTCCTTATACAATTTTTTCAATGAAAATGAAGTTATATAATTAAAGTCATCATTGATTATTTTCAAAATAAACTGAAATTAAGTGTATTTCATTAATATGTCTAAAAATATTTAATAAATTTTAACGAGTGGCTGTGTGGTAAGTAGCTAGCTTACCAACCACATGGTCCCGGGTTCAGTCCCACTGCGCGGCATCTTGGGCAAGTGTTTT
>NC_068984.1:114684054-114700565 GCF_001194135.2 Octopus bimaculoides | reverse complement strand
TATATGTATATATATATGTATGTGTGTGTGTATGTTTGTATGTGTGTGTTTGTCCCAACATCGCTTGACAACCGATGCTGGTGTATTTATGTCCCCGTAACTTAGCGGTTCGGCAAAAGAGACTGATAGAATAAGTACTAGGCTTCTAAAGAATAAGTCCTGGGGTCGATTTGCTCGACTAAAAGGCGGTGCTCCAGCATGGCCACAGTCAAAAGACTGAAACAAGTAAAAGAGTAAAAGAGTAAAGTCAAAAATAATCATCATTTTGATGTCCACTAAAGCAGGTTTTCTATGATTGGATGCCATTAACACAAAACTTCAAGTTTCCAAATAAGGTAGTATTTCCCCAAGGCCAGACATGTTTTTCCAGAATATTGAAAATGAACAACACTACTTGTACGAGAGATTCATTTACAACTATCACACAATATCAAGACAAAGAGACACCCATACACATTATATATTCACAAATGCACACACACACACACAACAGGCTTCTTTCACTCTCCATCTACCAAAGCCACTCACAAAATTTTGGTTGGTTAGGGGTTTTAAGAGACAATTGCTTAAGATGCCATGCAGCAAAAGTGAACCCAAAACCATGAGGTGAAGAAGCAAATTTCTTAACCACACATCCACGTCTGCACCAATAGTCACTTTCAAATAACAAAATCCAAGAGAAAAAGCCATCCAAACTATCTTACCAACTCCTGAACAATTTGAACAAATATATCCACATTCCAAGTTGTCACTCCAGGTGTGTCTTTTTCTTTATCACTGTTCCAATTTGAATTCTGAAAACAAGCAAAAGTTGAAATGACATAACATTACTAATATTTGTCTCTTCCTAGATTAAGCATTTTAAAACAGGGCTAGAGTAAGCATCTCACAAGAAACTTGATACATTCAAAGCAGAGCACTGAGCACCCAACCATTGAGGATAAAGAAGTTCTTATGATTTAGTATTTCAAGTGTCTTATTTCCTGAACATACAATTGGACAATGGCAAGGGCAAAACTGAGTGAAAGCCAATTCCACATTAAATTCCTCCAAAAAGGATTATGTGCCAACAGAGTCCATCTTGCTTATAATGGATGTGGCCATTCCAAAAGTAATCAAAAGAGAAGTGGCATCAAAATTGGTAATATGTCTTAATTACTGCCACAGTGCATGTCATACAAACAAACACTGTAGTAAGGAATATACAAAGTGTTCTAGAACAGACATGTATTTTCAGAGAATGGGTAGGGGAAGGTTGTTACCAACTACTGGTTTTAACTGGTCTGATTACATAGGATATTTTGGTCAACTTCTGTGGTGATAAACACTGAAGATGAACCAAGCCATTGAAATCCCTCTTTGTGGTTACTCAACTGCCAGGGAATAGCAGCCAAATCTCTCAAACTATCAACTATCTTTAAAATTTAATTTACATTAGACAACCTATTCCCAGATTATATATATATATATATATATATATAATGCTTAAGAATGTCTAAGTCATAGGGCTGGTTGATCAGAACTGACTAAATATAAACTGTCTAAAATCCTTGCATCATATGAAGCTCGTTTGTATATTCAAATAAATGACTATGAAGAAAAAATGTGTACAATTATGGTAAAAGTCAATTATCTATCTACCTAGACAAATATTTTGGAACAGAATTTATTCTTCAAATGAAACTTACCTGGTCAATTTGACCACATGGATTTTTGGCCATCATCCCCATTACTTTAGCTACAGATGATGGCGTTAACTCTTTTGGACCAAACTGTAAAAGTGTATTTCGACATTCTTCCACACTTAAAAAAAATAAAAACCAAAAAATTACAAATTAATTGAACCATGTATATAAAACAAAACCTGGCAGTTAAAAAAGACAAATAGAAACAAGATATCTTAGGTAATTATTAACATTCTTCAGGACACTGAATCTTTCAAGCAAAATGACAAAGGACTGGGATGCCTGGCATCTGGCCGTGCTAAAGAAGACCCATCCTCCACAGTAGAAGTGTTAAGGCTTCTCCCCCTGGTGAAGAGGATTAGCCTACAAGAGTCCTGTGCCAGCGCAAGGTAAAAAGCACTCATACTGGTGCCGCATTAAAAGCACCCAGCACACACTGAAGTGGTTGGTATTAGAAAGGGCATCCAGCTGTAGAACCCAAGCCAAATCAGACTGGAACTTGGTACAGCTCTCTGGTTTGCCAGCTCTGGTCAGACCCATGCCACAAGGAAAACGGACATTAAAAGAGGATGATGACTGTGTTTAGACCAGGTGTTGGCTAACTTAGGTCATCGAACCCTTCATGAAATCATTAATAACTTACCAACTCCATCCGGAAAACTTCTAAAATCAAAAAGTATAATTAATACAAAATTTCTTGATTTAAAAATAATTCTTTTGTATCATTACAGCTTTTTTCATAAGAAATATTTGAAGACATTTAATGAAAATCATCATTTAATATCTGCTTTCTATGCTGGCATGGGTTGGATAGTTTGACAGGAGCTGGTTAGGCAGAAGACTGCACCATGCTTTGTTGTCTGTTTTGGCATGGTTCTTAAAGCTGGATGCCCTTCCTGAAACAAACTACTCTGCAGAGTGGTACTTTACAAAACTGACACATTATTTAGCTAGAAATAAGTTTTAGTTTCAAATTACCAAGCTCTTCTAAATTCAGTTCACTAATAAATCAGCACTCTTAATGCTCAAAATCATTTCAGGTGTTTATGAACTACTTGGATAGACCCACACACCCACAGGGGTAAATATTTGCTGACCTCTAGAACCAAAAAAAGATGAGATAAGATTTCTATAAATAAAATTGTTTCTCACAATACTTTTCCATTTCATTTTCAAAATCACTTCTCTTCAGGTTGATTCAATCACATTAATATAAAAACTATAGCCATTCTTTATATATTCCAAATACATGACATATTACTAAAGACTGAAAACATTAAGATAAATAATGAAAGCAAAATATTTCCACAATCTTCTCACCTGCTTGTACAAGCACAGCCAGCTTCTAGGACCATGTCTGCTAAGGAGGCTTCATTCTGATGAAAGTAAATTTAACTTCATTAGTTATATAACGAAAAGTAATCAATAGATACATCAGAAAATTTATTATACCATGTTGATATATTCAGTTATTCTCTTAATTAGATGAAAATTCATTTTCATTTGATTCAAACTGTTAGAATTGTTGAACAGATATAAAGCTTGGTATTACTAGTATTATATTGGGAGTGCTTTCAACAGTTTTGTTGTCATTGATCAACATTAATGTCAGATTGAAACTAATCAATTTCTGATTAGCACAATAATGCATTTTATTGAATGTAAAAAGGTAAGAAAAAAAATTTGTTTTTTGTAAATTAGGAGGTGGGTTGAATAAACACAAGTCTGTCTTGTAAGCAGATTTCTTCATAATAATGTGCTAATTGCAATTTCAATTACATTATTATATTTGAGAGGAAAAGAAATTGACAATAGGCAATCCATTTATTTTACTTCGGCACAGAACTAAGAGTCGAGAGGTCAAACTGATTGCATTGGCACAAGCATGTTATTGGTGATTATTTTACCAGTCGCTGAAGACTGAAGGTCAAAAACCCTAGTGAGATCCAAACTCATAATTCAAGAGTAAGAAACTCAACATTAATATATGCTCTGGCTCTTTACAATTTCCTCCATTTTAATGAACAATTATAATATGCCAGTTGTTTCAAATTACAACATAACAATTGTGAACAACTTACCATTGATACAGGCATGGTGAGAGTATCTGAAAATGTATCTAAACTAATATCTTCTGTTTCTGGATACAGTAATGGACTTAAAACAACAGGAACACACGCCCTAGGAAAATCTAAAGACAAAAAAAAAAAAAAATATTAGATACTATATCACAACTAATAAAAAATTAAATAAGCTAATATTAAAATCCATGACTAATACTCTTTTATATATCTGAAGTCATAAGCAAAAACATGTACATCAAATGAAATATATTGTTCAATTACAAGAAAAACCATAGTCCAGTATTATAAGCCAAGCCTAACAGTAAAAAAAAAAAAATGAAAGGCAAAGACAACTTTATTGCATATGTTCCAAAAGAGAAAAACTGATACAGTATGGCAAACCTTTAATCCTTTTGTTACCATGTCTGTTGAAATACACTGTCCGATATTTGAAACCCAACAAATGAAAGGTTTCAAATTAACACTTTAAAACAAGTTTGTTTCCTAATAGCAGGAGCAGTCTCAAGTGGATTAGTATCAAAAGGATTAAGTAAGTAATTAGTGCTAATTGTCTTCCAAGGTCCATTTTCTGCAAATAGAGTTTGTTGCTACTTTACACATACTGCATTAATTATCTCATGATAATTCTTCTCATAATATCTAAATCTCCTGCGTAATCATTAGTTGTTAATTCACCAATGCATTATGATCAGGATAACATTCAGGTTTCACATCCATCTTTCAATCTAAGGGATTAACCCTCTTGATACTAACACACCTGAGACTGGTTCTATAATATAAACTTGCTACTTTAAAGTGATCTAAATTAAAACTTTCCATCAAAATTCCATGCTAATTTATGTGCCAAACAGCAACCAAATAACGACAAAATTGTTTTACGAAGTTCTTCATTATTTTCAAAATTAATTGAAACAAAATTAGTGCATTTCAAAAGAAATACAGTAATGAAAGGTTACACAACTTAATTACATGGACAAAATAACTCCGCAAGTTCATTAAGTTGCTTTCAACTACCGTCAGTTTTTCCAACTACATTTCACTCTTATTCAAATTCTGAAAGGTTTCAATTGCAACTGTTAAGAAACTACTTCTAGGTGCAAACTAACACACAAATTACATTCTAACTCAAAAATATGCCGTAAACATTTTAAATAAATGACTTCCATAAAAATGATAAAACTTACCTTTGCGTAAAGTATTTAGAAATGCCTCTTTCTGATCAGCTCCAATTCCAAGTTGATCTTTCCCACGAACAAGATGAGTTAAAAGAAGGTGTAGTCCCTCAATAGCAATGTCTTGTAATCCACCTTCTTGCCTCACATTAGTATCTGTTAATAAATTGAATTGCCAATTTTAGTTGTAAATAAATAGGTAGAATTGAACTAACTAGCAGAGAAAAAAATTATTAGTTTTTAATATCACTAGGAATTCACACAATGTATTCACACACAATGTTTTCATATTCTATTACTGTAAGTCCCAAATGCAACTAAAAAGACGAGGAACGAACAAATTTTCCCTAAATCTAACACATGCAACCCTAAAATCTAATTAAAAATTTTCCTTCAAAATTACACCTTTTATAAAATTTACCAACATTTTTTAAAGTTTTACAAATATGCTCCTCACATGCACTAGCATGAAGAACCAAAGAACTATCACTGCTAAAATTGATAGAAATACTTTTAAATGCATGAACATTAAAAGAAAGTATATGCTATAAGGGAAAAAAAAAATGAAAAACAGTTGTGAAGAAATTGATATTCCTTATTTACTAAATATACTTTTAAAAAGCTAAGTACAAGAGGTTTTAACAGGTCTACTGATCAATGAAAAGAAATAAAATCACGACCAACACCCACTTTGTATTGAATTGAAAGTAGGAAAAAAAAGTCTTTGAGCTACAAAGTGGATTACAACTGAATATTCTCCAGTTGTTTAGATGCTAGCCTGTAACTGTATTTAGGTCATGAGCAGCAATAAGTACAGTCTCATATGTACAAGTCTCTCCAAACCAAAGAAACAGGAATTTTAGTTCAGAAGTAACTCAAATTTTTTTGCAATCTAGGAATATGAATGTATAGTTCAAACTTAATCTATATCTTTTTACTTATCCTAAGCTGTCCTTCAACTGTATGAATATTTACTACAAAAAGAAATAGGAAAAGCCTTCAATATACAAACCTGCATCTACGTAAGATCGCAATAAATCAGGTAATTTCTGTTTAACAAAGTTGGCCGCGTAATTCTGAGTATCAGGATTGGACGAATTCAACAAAGCCAAGCCAAATACCACCTCTTGCACTCTGGTCAACTTTAAAACTTTACTCAGTTGTGGGAATAACTGAGGACTTGCTTTCAAAGACTACCCATGGAAGAAAAAAAAAAAATAAAGAAGTTGACATTAAAAAAAAAATATTAAAATATTTAAATAAATTCAAGATGAAATAATTGATACTTTATTTCATAAAACTAAAGTATTTATAGATTTTCATCTTCCATATAATTTATATAAGATTTTACTCGTGAATAGAAAGTTTTGGGAGAGGGACTCATTAACTGTAAACTTCAATATTTACAGATAATCAAAGACTATCAAACAAAATTAATTTCCATGACATCAGAAGTTTTTTTAGCAGAACTGTTTTAAACCAGATTTAATTTATTAAAAGATCAAATTTGCAACACAAACCTTTTGATGTTGTAATGGATTGTCAATAACGTAACAAAGAGTTGAGACAAAATTAGGTTTACTGAAGAGAGTTGTGAACTCTTGTATCAAATACTGGGTCTGAAAAAAAAAAAAATTATATTAATGATATTTGTGAAACAATTTAAAACATATAGCAATTAAGTAATCAATATTTATTATAAGAGTTTTCATCAAGTAACCAGATGCTATATACTGAATGGAGAAAACATTGTTAAATTCTTGTTTTTTTTCCCTCAGGGTGTTACTACTTGCAACTGCAAAAGCCTTTAACACTCAAATCTTGCACAAACAATCCCATGAAACAATGCCAATAAGTGAAAAGTATACGGGGCTGGTTACAAAGGATTCTGCAAGCTGTCTCTCATTCTAAGCAAAAAGTTTACTTGGATACAAGAAACTGAGTGTTTATCTAGCTCAATGGTATGGGAAAACCTTGTCAAAGAGGTATTCCACATACATGGAAGTGAAGATCGAAAGATACATCAATATAGCTACTTTCCACAAGACCAAACAGCTGCAAGATAATAGTAACATGGAGATGGGGTACACCTTTTTTCCCCCCGTTTAGTGAGACACCAGCAAAGCAGAGATGTAACCCAAATTAAAACTGAATAACGATGTGAAAGTTTCCATCATAGAGAGAGGTTATACCACCTTCAACAAGCCTGACGATGCAAAAGAGAATTTCTAAAGTACTTTACAAATGACTATAAGAAGTGTGTCCCAATGAGGCAAACAATATAAATGCAGGATTTCTACACCACACTGGACAAGCAGAAACAAGTAATCTGGTAACATCAGCAAAAAGTGTGGCAGGGAAATACTTCTGAAATGGAGATTTTCTTGCTTTATGCTCTCAACAGTCATTACCAACATCATTAATTGGAAGTAAGATTGGAAAGTGTTCTTTATGCACCTCTGAGCAAAGTATTGACATCTAGATATCATAATTATGCAGGACAGAGGTAATGTACACAAGTGATGAAAGGGTATGCAACATATATCACCAAATGCTTCAATGGAGCATAACCTTCAATGGAGCATAACCTTCATAATAGTTTCTAAATGGAACAGGATCAGTTGGTGGAAAGGACGTGTAAGCTATTCTGGAAAGAGCTATGCACAAGGCTCTAGATTCATGGTTAACATCAAAAACCAAGCAGTATAAATACAAGATGGTCCTTGCTTCACGGCACAGCTAAAGCTGTGCTTAATAAACTAACAAGAAAGACAAGTCTAATGCAAGGATCTAGTCATGCTTCACTGTTGACTCAATGCAACCAAGCTTGCCAGAAGTAACTCCAGGCTCCCAGGAGTGTGAAAAATAAGAATGACTGTGGGACATATCAAAGGATTTTTTTTTTATTTGCTGTAGTGGAGGGAACCCTTGCAAGAATATTGTCCAACACAACTGAATGAGAATATTACAGCCGAGGTTCTACCGGACAATGTAGATTCAAATGAAACATACAAGGATAGTGTTCAGTCTCCAATATATGTGGGATAAATAAGGGGAAAGATTAAAGCATTGTATGGTGTCACTGATACTATCAAAGACATTCAACAAAGTAAACTGCTGAGACCTACTGCATGCAGTTAGGTTTGGATGCTTAAAGTTCACTCATATGATAGAGTTTCTATATCCTGGCATGAGGCTCAGGTAACACAAATGGACTCCAATTCTACATTGTCTTACGTTACAGTGGGAATTAAGCAGGTCCTCATGCTATCACCAATGTTACTTTCACTTTATTAGTGATGCTCAATAGGATGTTCTGTAACACAAACAAAAACATAGACAGTCAAGCCCTGATGTTAAGCTTTCAAGGTGTTGCACATCAAAACTAAAACAAAGACAACATGTTAATGAAAGAATAGTTGTTTGCTGACGACTGTGCACATTTCTCATAATGCAGAGAACATGCAAAAGTTGGATGCTTTTGAACAATACAGCCACAAAATTCACATTGAAAATTAACAGCCATAAGACTGAAGATAATTACCAGCCAAGTCCTGACTCATGCCAAGGGTTACAACCTAAGCTCATCACAATCAAAAGACAGGAACTGGTAGCAGCAAGCTACTTTATCAATAATGATGGTACACAATGAGATTGATTGAAGGTCAGCTCAACATTCCAAAGATTGAGTAAGCAGCTGTGAATATCAAGCACTAGTCAGTCTAAATGAAGTGGGAAGTAAACCAAGTAATAATATTAGCCACTCTATTACAGTTCAAAGGTATGGATGGGAAGTAAATGGATGTAGAGAAAATTGTATACATTAATGACAAGACTCTCAATAGAGAACCTGAACATCACTTGGAAAGACAAAGCCAGAAACACTGCCAATTTCAGAAAAAGTTAAGCACCATAGCATGGAAGAGATATCAAAACCTCTGATCCTTTAATATGTTCAAAAAGTGGAAAGCACTCAGATGTCAAGATAAATACTCTACTCACAGCTGCCCGGTGAAGAAAGTGGCTAAACATGAGATGGGACATTGATACCCACAACTAAATATAGAAACCAGTGGAGATCAAGTCACTTCTGATATGATTGAGGACATCTCATATGGACAGTTATCATTGACCATCAAACTGCTTATGATGAAGATGATAACTAGTGGCATAAAACAAGCAAAACAGCTTCAAACAAATAGAAACTATTACCATACTTGCTGCTCACAGCTCACCCATTGCTCAACAGTGTCCCTATGCACTTTAAATATTTAATTATTTCAAACATCAAAATATACAAAAGTTACCTATTAACTTCTCTTTCCTTTGAAAAGACAAGCTAATACTCAACACCTGATTTAACATTTAAAAGCGGGAGTAACAATGTTCATGAAAAATTGGACAACAGCTAAGGTAAAGTACTGTGTAATCTAATTATAGTAAAATATATACAAGGGAAAAGCAATGCAGTACTAAAGACAGAAGAACAATGTACAGACCACTTAAGATAACATGGCCATCTAAAAATGTCCTTGAAATGTAATATAATCCTATATTGTAAACATTGAGAAAGCTCCACCACCACTTCAAAGCACAGTATCAGCTAAAGCTCCATATAAGGAGCATTCTGCACATTAAACTTTAAACCAGCAAAATTTGATCCAATCATCAGTCATGCAACAGCCACTTTTCCATGCTTGCATGCGTCAGACAGATTTGACTGAGACGTATTTTCTATGAGTAGATGCCAATTATCAACCCTCACCTGTTAACAAGCAAGGAAATATTTCCCCCTGGCCAGGCATGTTTTCACAGGATATGTTGGAAATGCGTAACACTGCTTGAATAACAGTGACACTCATAACTATCACACAACATTAAAACATGGAGATGCAAACATAGACATACATATGCAATGGGTGTCTTTCAGTTTCCATCTCTCAAATACATTTACAAGGCTTTGGTCAAGCAGAACGAAGGTGCCATACAGTGGGACTGAACCTAAAACTATGTGGTTGGAAAGCAAACTTCTTAACCACACAGCCACACCCGCACCAATTAATGTTCTACAGAATCAAACAATGCCATTTTGATACAGCTTCCAAATATTAACACTAATAGAAAATATACAGTTAAATTATAGAAACAAAATATATGGTACACAGTTTTAGATTTTGCTTTTCCATCTTGACATAGGTTAAAAACAAGCCTTTTCAAACCCTTTATGAAGTATTTGTTCTTAGATGAAATCCAATTTGTTCAAGTTTTTGGCTTACCTCAACCATCAACACCCAAAACTGCCACTCAGCTGCATCCACTTATTCTAGGCTTGTCCACACCAATCACCTCACTCGCAGGGTTTATCTCTAAGAACTTTTTTTCAAATGATTTGGGCTAAATTCGGCTCAAGTTTATACTGCACATCCAGCAGATCATTCAGCTTGTTCCTCTCTACGAAACAAGTATAGGTTCTTTCACTGACACATACATTGCAAAACTTTATTCTTCATATGTTAATGTAGCTCACACAATGTTCTCAAGCAAATTGAAAAATAAAACGTAATTATAAAAACATTATCTTTTTCGTTATACTTTTAAAAAGCTGACATTTCATTATCAAAAAGATGCTGTTTCATGTAGCTTTCAGAGCTTGTCAAATTCTTTTGTATAAAGTGCTCTGCATAGGAAGTTGCTTCAACAGCTACTGACTGGACTGCTGTCATGTAAAAGGACTCCAAGGCTGCTGTTATTGCTACTGAAAAGGAAGCGTCTCAAAGTGCAACCATTTTACCATCAACAAGGAGCATTTTATCCCCAGGCTGTTATTTGGTTTTGGGCTTGTTTCAAGTAACAGGAAAATATGAAATTGCCTCATTCCTTTTCTCTGAATGCTGAATGTCTTTAGACATACAAAACCAAATATGTAGCAGTATGAGAAACGATATCACAAAATTTTTAAGTCATTCATTCTCTACTATACTAAAAGTTATTTCTGCAACATCCAATGTACAGATCGAACAGAATACTTAGAAATGCTGATCTGTGATGGACTCACAAAACCTGATTTTCAATGCTTATATTTTAAAATATACTTATCACTAGACAAAATTAAAGAATTTAGAAATAGGAATTCTTTAAAAAATATCTAATACTCAAAATCCAACTTACTTGATGGAAATCTTTTCCGCCACTCTTACCATCGCCACTGAAATCAACGTGAGAAAAGAGGCAGCGGAAAAGGTACCGATCTGCATCAGCACAGTGTACACTGGTTAGCTGTAAAGAAAAATAGGTTTCTGACAAAAGGGAGCCTTAAAGATATGGAAAATAAAAATATATAAACGAATATAATGAGGAACAAATTAGTTGTGACAATCTAAACTCCTTGTTAAACTCCTTTCACTAAGTTTTCAAACTATGAAATAACATTTTTCACTTTCCAAAAACACTAGCAATTTTTTTTTTTTTTTTTTTTTTGCATCACTCTTCTTTATTAACCCTTCTGTTACCATATTTCTGCCTTTGCTTAAAGTAATTTTAGAAATGAAGACTTTAGTAAAATAACTCTATTAAGCTCATTTGGAAATAACTCATTTGGAATAACTCATTTGGAAAGTAAATTCGCATGAAGTTTGTATCATAGAACCAGAGTCTTGTGTAGATTGGTATAAAAAGGGATTAATGAAAGCAGACAAATAGATCTTGAAGCTACCTATATATAATTTATATAATTCTTTCTTCGCAATTGTGAACAAATTTGAAACTTCAATTTTATAAAATGTAGTAATTTGCGAGACCCTTTTCTAATAAACACATCACAGGGGCACAGGAGGAGCTACCTCAGTTATATAACACAAAAATGTACTTCTTATTCCACTGACTACATTTTATCACCAGATAATTTGGAAGCAACATAATCCTCTCATCCACCCACACACACATTCCAAAATGCAGTATCAGCAAATGAATAAAGATTAAAATCTAGTTTGATAGAAGTAAGAACTAGAAGTAAACTGAAGTGGGTTGATCAGGATTTCATAGCATTTAACAGAAACTGATCTTCTATTTACACAGAAAATAATTTCTTCTCTATTCATCAGCTGTCCCACTCTAAACGTTTCTTCTTCTATAGATGGTGGTGGTGGGGGAACACAAGATTGGTAACTGGGGTAAAATGAGTAATTTCTGATTTTTCATTTTCTCCTGACTGGTTTGAAATCATTACATTGCAACTATTGCATCATTTTTGGAAGTAAAAATTAGCCTGAAAACTTGAGAGTTTGAAATAAGTCAGGTGACAGGTGCCTTTTTTAAGGAACCTCTCCTTGAATTTGGCACAATTGTAATTATGGTTGCTAATAAAATATATAGATAATTTTTTGTGTTAACAACCAACATCCTTCTTTCTGTTGGATTCCAAGTCAATATTTTCCTACACAAATGTCTAATTTGATAATTTTCAAAAAAAAAAAAAGTCTGAACTGGGGCAAAATGAGTAATGACTAACTTCAATAATTTCATCTCTTTAACTGCATAAATATATTATGAAGAGAACCACTACAACAGATCAAGAAGCTGTACAGAATATTTTGTGCTGAGTTTTTAGATTTAGTCGAGTTTCATTACTTTCATATCATGTGCTATTTTCCCAAGATCCTCAATTTAACTTACATATTTTAAATTTTTGTTGCATTTCTGATCTAAGGATGGATCTTGATGTGTAATAGGTCTTTTCTCAAATGTAATTCTGAACCGAAGAGGTAAATTGACCTTGTCTTACTCATTTTGCCCCACCTTAATTTGTTTTCTATATGCTCAAAGAGAATGGAGATAATTTTCTGAAATAGTGTTCAGATTATGTTCAGATTAGTATTTTTAAGGCATTTAGGGAAGGTCATTTACTTATCTAGTTTTTGTAAGGTAGTCGACATTAGAAAAAAAAATTTTTTTCCTCAGAGTCAAAAATGCAGTATATCTTACTCTCTGTGCTCCACCCCTACCTTAAGCATCAATTAAGATACAATAGTAACTATATATATTGTCCTCATGGATAGTTTCCTGTAACACCAGGTTGAAATTCCAAATTAAAAAGACTTTTTTTATTGGATCCTAGAAATGACAGACTAATTTCACAGTTAAGGAACGAAGATTTTAACTCGGGTGTAAAATTTATTTACATAATGAGGGTTTATTTCGTGAAAAACCTAATGAATATTTTTATTTTGTGAAAAACACAGATATATATAGATATATAGATACACATGTATAGCACATGAAAAATATTTCTAATTTGATCGACAACCAAAGGCGACATTAAAATTTTAACTTTTTTTATATTCTTCATTTTAAAACAAATTATTCAATTGAACGAAGTGTTTCCATGTTTCTTTTTGTTGTTGTTTTTTAATGGAGCTTCTAGTACAAACACAATCAATTCAATATATGTGAAATAAGGAGCAAGAGCTTAACTGTTTATACAGGTCAATCGAGTTGTTTGTGCGTATGTGCGTGTGTATAAAGTATTGCTGCACTGCTAAGTTAATATCCTACCCATGAGTAACGCAAATGAGGTGTGGGTGGGTATTCCTATTTTGACCAGGTGATTCAAGAACTCATGATCGTCGAAGAGTACAATTTTTTGTTTGTTTTTTAAGTCTTTAGCCTGATTCTTAAAATTTCGAAACTAAATACAAGGGGCAGTTATTATTTTTTTTAATGGATTCACTTTTAATAGAAAAATACATTTTATTTAGAGTTAATATAATTCGGAAGAAAATAATTGGAAAGGAAAACAAATAGAAATAAATATAACTTCATTAAAAAAAGATAAAAAAAAAAAAAAAGCAGGCAAAAATGTGTTATGGTACAGAGCAGCAGAAAATTCCAATGCAGATTTTTCGGAGAATAAAAATGACAATTTAAAAATTTTTTATTTCACTTCTTCCAATCAAGGTTAGATAAGTTAATTAGTACACACCAAATCTGGAAATTGTTTGATATATTGTAGAATCGTATATCTTCAACATATGAAACTTAGTTCAGAGGTATTATATAAATGATACACAACGCAAGGGAAATTAAGATATATATTTATTTTTTAATAACCCAAGTTCTATGCGTATGTATATATATAATATATATGTATATATGCACACATTCGATAACATACGCGTGCTCACATTATTAATTCACTTACATATTAAAAGAATTCGTTCGCCATGTTACTGGAACAAGAGTGTAATATAAAAATATTTTGGACATTATAGTAAAACTAACTACTTCGACGTCCAAAATTGACGTAGATATATAAATACAGGAAAAAATAAAAGGAAGAAGAAATAAAGTAAAGATTCGAATGAGGTAATGTGAGAATATTAAAACAAGGTATGTTTGCCTTGAAAGGATTGCACGACTACTGGGTAAAATAAACATTATAAAAGGAAAATAAATAGTCTAAGGTACGAAAAAATTGTAAGCTATAATTTTTGAAAGATTATTATTCAAACAACAGAAACTGAAATCAAATACTTACATGATTAATTTGCGGCACAATAGTCTTATAATTTTTCTTTGTTAAAGTAGCCACTGAATTACTTATTTCAGCCAAAGCAAGCGACAGCGAATCGAGATTCATATTCCATGAACACAAATAGCGAAAGCCTCAAATTACTTTGAAGCCTTCTTCAGACTATCTTAAGTTCTGAAGGTCTCGTCGAGCAACTGTCCTGTTTTAGGACCCAAATAGGGTCGACATTGGGACACCCTCTCACTGACACATAAGCTTATAGAATCTGACATGGCATCCCAGTGGCCATGTTGAAGACGTACCCCACACAATATTGAACTAATTTAAATAACACTTTTTAAAATACTTGAAAATTAACAGCAATCAGGCTCAAGATTTTTTTTTTAATTAAAGAAAGGTTAAATAAATCAAAAACAAATAATATCTTAAAGAAAATAGTAATAACATTATTAAAACTTAATCACGTGATGTATGTGCAGACGTGATGATCTACAGCCCGAGCTATTCTCTGCATTTCCTGTCATGAGTAACACTAATACAAGTTTTTTTTTTTTTTTTTTCGTTACTATCATTCCCGATTTCCTAATTTCTTTCTATTTACTTTATACGCATTTTATTTAAATATAAAAGTTTTTGTAGTTCAAAATATTTTATGAAAATTTAATTTTTATCAGCATCTATCTAAAAAAAATTCATAAAATCTATAGTAAACAATCGAATATACATTATGTAATAAGCTAAAATACCATTCTTTAAAGAGATTTTCCCTAATTATTACATTGTAATAGTGTCGTTATAGTTAATAAAAATACACTGTTACTGTTATGGTCATTTTTATTTTACCGCTATTTTGTAATTATATATTAGTTGTAAAAGTCATTCATTTGTACATGTATGACCTGATCACTGACACCATTTCACTTTGTCTTTGTTGGTCAGTTCATATCCACTGGTGATTTACTTTACTTTCTTTTTTTTCCTTCTCGTCTGTTTATTATTTTTTTATTCTTTATCCGACCTTCCCTCTCTCCTATGCATTCCTCCTTTTTCTTGATGTCTTGTCAAACTAATGAGTGGGATGTTTTCTGTGGTTCTTATACTCTATCAAATACAAAACATTTCTCATGGTGTGTTGTTGGTGGTAATAGAGCAAGCGATCTTTGCCCAGCTTCCACTATTGTTAGCATTTTATTTCTAAGGATAAATAATTTTTATTTTCTCTTTCTGTTTTTCTCCTCATGATTTGCTCTTTTCGTTTGTGAATATACTTTGTAACTAGTAGTTCGTTTGACCTCGACTCAATCTTTGCTAAATAGCCACACAGATGTTTATGACAGGAATTATATATGTAAATTAAAAAGAAAGTAAAGTTTGGAATTAATTTGGTAAAAAATTTCTTCTGGAGTTGAACATTGGTTTGCCTTGAACTCCACCTTTATTAAATTAACGAAGGGATATAACTCAATTGGACCAGTTATAACTTGAGATGAATAAGTTAAAGAGTGATGTCTGAATAGCATATGCAAAATATTCCTAAGTAATTGAAATTAACTCCTAAGTTGGAAAAAGAAAAATATCAGGCAGTAATCAGAACATTTTTAGCAATTAAGAATAAATTTCACAAAAATTAATTTATGCATAAGAGAAAATCTCATCTTTACTTGCAGGCGAGGAAAGATGACAACTATGGATATATTCCAGTCCTATTAAACTTCATCAATAAAATTGAAACTCAAGCCTATTTTGAGCAATCAAGGAAAAGTTTTAGGTGTAGCTGTGTAGAAAATTTGCTTCCCAACCATATGGTTCCAGGTTCAGTCCCACTGCATGGCACCATGAGCAAGTGTTTTCTACTACAGCCCTGTGCTGACCAAAGCCTCATAAGTGGATTTGGTAGACAGAAACTGAAAGAGCCTACTGTGTATGTGTATATATATATGTATGTATGTGTGTGTGCATGTGTATGTATGCATATATATACGGGTAATATAGTATAGTAAAGAGAAATAAACAAAATAATTAATCTAGTGGAAATCCACAGGAG
>NC_068984.1:114679593-114683974 GCF_001194135.2 Octopus bimaculoides | reverse complement strand
ATGCGTTTTACTCCATTTACTAAATTTATATATTTACTCAAGTACCCAAAATAACAAGGAGTTTCTACCTCATAAACAGAAGTTACACCACAGTCATTTTGTGATCTTTGCTACCCTGGTATCTATTAACCAATTTATTTTGTCCGAGTTAATTATTAACTAGGAGAAAATAAATACATATAATAAAATATATATATATATATTCAATCATACATATTCAATGTGTGTGTTTTATTTGTTTGTCAGATTCACTGCGGTATAGCACTTGGGGACAACTCCCTCATAATGCTGTGTGTTAAAGCATCTAAAAGTTATAGACAGGCAAGACAACTTTGGATCGAATTCAGGAGTGATGGATACCCATATTTCGCCATTTCTGTGGCTTATCAACATCATGTATCTGAATCTAACGAGGGACAAGTCAAATTGCCAGGCTATGATTCTATATAAATAGTGAAAAAACTATTTGCTGACATGCTATGATGATGCACGTCAACATCATTATCCTCATCGTTTAACATCTGTTTTCCATGCTGGCATGGGTTGGACAGTTTGACAGGAGCTGAAGGGCTGTTCAGGCTACATGTCTGTTTTGGCATAGTCTCTATGGCTGGCTGGATGCTCTTCCTAATGCCAACCACTTTACAGAGTGTACTGAGTGATTTTATGCAACACTAGTACAGGTGCTTTTTTACGTGGCACCAACACTTTATGAGCCCACAAGATTAGGGATGCTCAGCTAGAGAGGGTTGCAAGGGATAAGCTTGTATGTAAGATTAAATTTTTCGTTTTTTTAACCACTTCAAATTCCTCCTCTCTTCATGTTGTCTCCTTCTCATCTTCCTGGACCACATCATGCACCCTCTCCTGCTCCCTCTTTCTCTTTCCAGGGGCACCTCACCTTCATGTGGCCTTTTTTGCCACACAGGTAGCATATGGGAAGCCTACCCCCCGCTACCACTCTCAATCTCATATCTTCAGGTAGGATAATTTCTTCTGGAATTTTATTCACATCACTCACACTTGCTTGTACTGTCATCTCGATTCCGTATCCCCATTAGTTCACTCTTTTCGTTCTTGTTACTCTCAGTATTTTCGCAGACTCCTCCATACTGTACATTACTGTGGCAACCAACCATGTTTCAGTCAACTCTGGTGGCACTCTTCCTACCCTCACTTAGACAACTCACTTGCCACAGTATGTCGGTAGGAGCACCCACTCTTCTGTCTTTATTGCATCTGTGGAGTACTTTATCGCTTCTTCTTCGCTTGTGAATTGCACCTCCACTGTGCCATATCTTCTTCCTCTTGTTATAAACATGGTGACCTTTTTGACCTCTTTTAAACACTTCTCAATGTCTTCTATCATAGCTATTTCGATTTTCCTTGTCGATACCTTCAGTGTTTTGTATATCACTGTCTTTTTTTAAACTCCATTTGTTAAGTCAACTGGGGGCATCAACTTAAGGTTGTGGCCTTCCTTTTCCAGCAGTTTCCCGCATTCTTTCAGCTTTCTTGGCTCAATTTTAACTTCTCAAACTTCCAAGGCTTCTACTTCTGTTCCTCTGCCAGTTGCAGCCGCATAACTGTAGCTATTTGCTGGTCCAGTTTCCACTTCACTTCCTCTCTCCAGCTCTCCCATAAATGGGAAGAAAAAACACAATTCAACAAAGACTCGTTAGTAGAAACAGAAATTTCAACAAGGAACAAAACGTAGTACACCCTTGAGGGGAGACCTTTAACAATTATAACAATATCACCACAATTATAACAAACACACTGCCACAACCAAAAAAAAAAATTACTTGCCAACCCAACTATAATTCTTTTTATTTGGCACATAAGCCATGACACAGAGGAGACAACACAAGGACAGACAGAACAACACAGTGGGAACAAAAAACATAAAACGAATGAAAAATGGAAAAAATGTACAATGAAATCGATGGTGATGAAATGGCTGCATGTGCCCACTCACATGCAGTACCATGTGAATGTTCTTACTTTCAGTTTATAATCTTTTTCTTTTTCGGTGTTTTTTTCTATTAGCACCATTTTGTTTACTCTTTTTTTTTTCATTTTTTTCATTTTTTTTAAAGACAATTTACTCTCTTTTTTTAATACCTTATGTATGGCTCTATTTCGCTTAGTTTTACTACTGGTGATAGTTCATCGAACTCCACCACGAATCCTGGTCGTTCAACATTACATTTTTTCCTTCAACTTGCTATATTTTTCCTTGTCGATTAAAATTGCTTTCACAGTTTCACCATATATGTCCTTGAGCAACTTAACCCTTATAATGGATTTCAGTTTCATTATCATTTTTTTCTGTATTTATGCTTTTAGCATATGTCACAAAATTCCAACTGTTTTCTTTGCCTTCTTGCTTGTTTGCAATGTTCCACTCTTGGTGCCACTTTTTCCATTTCAGTTAGTGTCGCTGTTTCTTCTCATTGCTGTTCTACTTCATTGGTTAAAAACTCTTTAAGTATGCTTGTTTCTGTCTCTTCCTCCTCCATAACCTCCTTCTCAACCTCCTTTTCTACCCCTTTCTTGATCTCTTTTTCAACATTCTTTACGACTTCTTCCTCAATCTCCTTATCTGCCTCTTTTTTCCTTTTTCTGCTTCTCCGGTGGAGAGCCCTTCCTCTTTCTTTTTTAACCACTTCAAATTCCTCCTCTATTCCTGTTGTCTCCTTCTCATCCTCCTGTACCACATCGTTCATTCTTTCCTGCTCAGACTGTTCCATTTGTTGCTCTTTCTCTTCTCTCTGGGGCACCTCGTCTTCATGGGGCTTTTCTCGCCACATAAGAAGCATATGGGCGGCCAGCCCTCCACCACCACTCTTAATCTCATATCTTCGGGTAATATAATTTCTTCTGGAATCTTATTCATGTCACTTACAGTTGTCTGTACTGATATCTCGATTCCATATCCCACCAGTTGACTCTTTTCGTTCTTGTTACTCTCAGGATCTTCACATCCTCCCTGCAGCCATGTTTCATTCAACTCTGGTGGTACTTTTCCCACCCTTACTCTGACAACTTGCTTGCCACAGTATGTCAGTAGGAGCACCCACTCTTCTGTCTTTATGGCATCAGTAGAGTGCTTTATTGCTTTGTCTTCACTTGCGAATCACACCTCCACTGTGCCATATCTTCTTCCTCTTATGAATTTAGTCACCTTTTTAACCTCTTTTAAACATTTCTCAATATCTTCTATGGATGCAATTCCAATTTTCCTTGTTGATACTTTTAGTGTTTTGTAAACCACAGTTCGTTTCTTCACTCCATTTGTTAACTTGAGCGGGGGCGTCAGTTTAAGGTTGTGGCCTTCCTTATCTAGTAGCTTGCTGCATTCTTTCAGCTTTTTTGGCTCAATTTTAACTTCCCCAGCCGCCAAAGCTTCTACTTCAATTCTTCTGCCAGTTGCAGCCGTATAACTGTGGCTCTTCACTGGTTCAATCTCCATGACACTTCTTTTCGTCGGTTCTCTCATAAATGGGAAGAAAAAACACAATTCAACAAAAACTCATTAGTACAAACAGCAATTTCAACAAGGAACAGATGTGTTACACCCACAAGGGGAGACCTTTAAGAATATCACCACTTACTTGAACAGAATCATAAAAAAAACACACTGCCACAACCAAAAGTGCCTTGCAGACTGACACTACTTGTTGCGTCTGTCCACTATTTATTGGTTGTGGAACAGCCCACTTCTCTCAAGGGGGGGAGGGCGTCCGCCACAACACTTATACAATGTATGGACAAAATAATGGAAAAGCCTCTTCTTATTAAAATAATTTTTCTATATGAGAAATTCAGAACTGTTCTTGTCTGCACATATGTGGTCGTATCCTTTATGAATATGCTATACTTTATAATATAGACCTCTGTTTTTCTTTCTTGGCAGATATTTGTGTTTAAATAAGTTAAAATGTGTAACCAATCTGATTTCCAAAGAAGACAGCTCGTTGGAGCATGAATGGCTGTAGCTTCAGTCTTTAAAACTGTTGAATTGTTTAATATTTCTGAGAGATACAATCTCTAAAATCATATTGGCATTCTAAAATCTCGGCAAAACCAGCTCTGGCAAGCATAATTCTAGACAGAAGACAAAGCTCACAGAAAGTGATCACAAAATAGTGAAACATACTATGAGGTGGTATCAAAAAGTTCCCAGACTGGTTCTATAGCGCACCAACAGATGTGCATGCACATGGTTGCATGCACAGTGAGAGCTAGCAGTGAGAATTCGTCTCCCAAGTTCAAACCATCAATTGAGAGTTCTACTGTGAGGACTGTGATATCTTGAAGCATTTGAAGGAGGACATATATATATATATATATATATATATATATATATATATATATA
>NC_068984.1:114673884-114678982 GCF_001194135.2 Octopus bimaculoides | reverse complement strand
ACTTCACTTGGCATGTAAAAAGCACCCACTACATTCTCAGAGTGGTTGGCATTAGGAAGGGCATCCAGCTGTAGAAACCTTGCCAGATCAGATTGGAGCCTGGTGCAGCCTTCTGGCTTGCCAGTCCTCAGTGAAACCGTCCAGCCCATGCCAGCATGGAAAGCAGACGTTAAATGATGATGATGATGATATATATATATATATATATATATATATATATATATGTATAGTTTAGGACAATCAGTAAATTGTCATAATAGTACTCAGAGTTTCAAATGCTGGTGCTAAGAGCTACGATGCATTCTTGTCGGCTATTAATGGCACTTTTTATTATTATTATATATGTATCAGGCACGTGCCGTCAGTAATTACTCAGGTTGGCAGTCGGTGACCTTTATGTAGTAAAACACACAAAAAATAAGCGAAACATGGGCAAACAACTGAGTTCTAGGCAGATTTACTTCTGCCTTTATAGCCTGTAAAGAAAACGTTGTTGTAGGAATGTAAACAATACATGTACTACAGCAGTATTATGTGTAGCTTAAATACTGAGATTGAAACGCAGGGACAAATTATGACTACCTAATCTATAAAAAATTAAAATATTTTCCATTTTATACATAGTAATCAGAGTAACCTTCATAATTTTATTGGATTAGGTGCATATTTTGCCATGAAAGGAAAATGTTGCTATTAGTCTATTTTATCCAAGGTAGGCACTGCCTACCTAGATGGTGTGTCCCTGATATATATATATAAATCTATCTATCTCTCTCTCTCTCTCTCTATATATATATATATATATATATACCCCCTCCCTGTAACATGAGTGAAACACTGCTACGTCTTTACTATCTTCTCTTTTCCTTCTCCCTCTCCACTCTTGGGCCCCACAAGAAATACATATTGCCTACAGCAGACCCAAAAGTGGTACTGCCCCCATAAAAATGCTGCCTAGGGCAGACCACCCACTCCACCCCACTCTAGCCATGCTAGTGCATGCCAGAGCAAACAATAGAGCTTGGTGCAGTCCTCTGACCTGCCAGCTCCAGTCAAAACTGCCCAACCGATACCAGCATGGAAAACAGACATTAAATGATGATAAGGAAGGTAATGTACATTTGTTTGTGTGTGTGTGTGTCCTTGCCTTCATATCATGCAATTATAGTAAATGAATGTCACCAGTACATAGTGTCACTTGTTTCTTGTTTTTTGCAAAAAAAGATATGTCCAGCCATAGGAAAACTATTACCTTGCTTGGAAACAAGTAAAGGTTGGTGGCAGGAAGGACGTCCAGCCTTAGAAAATTTGCAACAATGTATTCTGATTGACCCTTGCAAGCATGGAAAAATTGATGTTAAAATTATGGTGGCAATGATGATGGTGGTGATGATGACGATGACGACAATGACGACGATGATGATGATGATGATGATGACGACGACAACGACGACGACGACGACGACGATGGTGATGGTGATAGTGAGGAGGAGGAGGAGGGGAAGAGGAGGTGTTATAAATAGACCTAAACAAGTATCATTAAATGGTGATATGTGAATAACAATGACAAAATGAAAGCAACAAACAAGATGTTACAGGTTTATTCTGATGTCAAGTATATTGCAAAAAAAAAATACAATAAAAATTAAAAAAACAAAAAGGTGAGAACTGTCAAAAACTAGTGCAATCTTGTGCAATCTTGTGCAATCAATGCCAGAACAGGGAGAGAACAAATTGACATAAAGACATAAAAGATCGTGGTGGTGATGGTGGTGGTGGTGGTAGTGGTAGCAGTGGTAACATCAGCAGCAGCAGTGGTGGTGGTGGTGCTGGTGGTGATGGTGGTGACTTTGATGGTGGCTGCAACAGCAACGGCTGTGGTGGTGGTGGTGACAATGCAACTGGTGCACTTTCTCTCTGTTTTATAAAGAGAAGTGGTAGGAACATTAAGCATAGAAGACTTGAAATATCATAGTATTGTCTTCGTTTGTGATATTTATTTTTGTCAAAATATAAACTGTGTCAATAGAATATTTGATAACTATGTTGTACTTGTGCCCTGTTACTGGTAGTGCAGTAGTGCATTTCATTTGTGAAAAAGACATTTCACTTTCAAATGTCTTACTCTGTTTCACTGTATACAGATATACCACTGTGTTTAACAGCATGCAGTGATAGGCTGAGAGGAGGTCTGTGAAATTGTCTGTTTCATTTGCTTGCACTGTGAAGTCCAACTTCTGTGAGTGTAGGTTGGACAGGTTTGAATACTGCCAAGTTGGCTTGTGGTAAATATACTATATGGAGATGAATTTTCTTGTGTTGTCCCAATAATCCATTTCTACACCCAGCCATCTCCTAAAAATTTGGGCTTATTCCATTACAAATGTTACAAGGGGGTGCTGAAAAGTTCCTGGCTTTGGGTAAAAGAAAATACAGGAGGATCAGTTAATTATGATTTTACTCAACATATTCCTCTCTCAGATTCACACACTTATTGCACCAGTCATTCAGTTTTTCTAAGCCCTGTAAAAGAACTTGGAAAGTTGGACCTCCATGCCACAATCCCAATCATATTGTGGTTTTGGTTCCCGACTGGCTGGTGCATTGTGCTCTTAAGCAAAACACTTCATTCTACTTCACTATTCCAATTCACACAGCTATAAATGAGTTCTGGCAAAAACTGGGAAGTTAATCCTGCGAGGAATTGGCATCTCATCCAATGGGAGTGTTGTAATCTCAGTCACTTATATGCCATGGAAATCAGGTTAAGTTCTGGCCTTGGGCTCATGAGGGTCCTAGGGCTCATGAAGGTCTGAGGGCTCATAAGAGTTCTAAGTCTAAGTTTGTATATGATGTTTGATTATGCTTAGAACAAAGATGTCCATCATTGTTCTACAAATGAATCCTGAAATATATCTTTTCCTTTTCACATATTTCAGTCATAAGACTGTAACTATGCTAGGGCTATGTCTCAAAGTGTTTAGTTGGACAAATCGACCCCAGATTTTAAAAGTATGGTATTTATTCTATTGGTCTCTTTCATTGACCTGCTAAATTATAGGGACATAAACAAACCAACACTGGTCACCAAGTGGCAGTGGAAAAGTGGGGAATTGCATTCATGTTGATACAGTGATTTCTGCTGTCCACTGATGTCACTGATCTCTAATGAAATCCTGATTACTGGGACTTAGCAATCTGGTTTCATTTCCTAGGTATTTTGGGACTGCTAAATCTTTATGCTATACTTATAAAGTAGAAATCAGTTTGATCCCACTCCTCATTCACACACACACGCGTGCGCGCACATGCATGCATGCATGCACACATACGCACACTAATCAAATTTCAGTTTCTTGCTAGTAACACTCCACTTCATTAATTGAACTTTGGTTAATGCTGTTTATGACGACAGAAATATCTTAAGATCTTATTTTCCGCTCACCTAAATATTCAAAAATGAAAGGAAAAGAAGCATGCACCTTTACTCTGTGTAAGAAATCAATTTAAAAGCTTTTTAGTAAGTGCCATAGTGCAGAATTTATGCCGAGTTTATGATGAATATATTTGTCTCTTCTCATATACTATAAATCAAGAGCTAGAGTTATTTTCAACTAAATATACTAACAGCAAGAGTTACAGAAGATCCAATATAATAATGGGGTGGTGCATTTGTATATTAATTTTTCCTGTTTGTAACATTTAAATGAAATGTGTGAAGGGGGAGGGAGGAGTAAAAAGAGATAGAGAGATAGAGTAAGAGGAGTGACTGAAAAGGGTGAGATTAGATGTGAAAGTCAAGGAAAAAGGAGAGAAAATGAACAATGGGGTGAAGGGAGAAAGAAAGTCAGATACTTAAAGCATTGAAAATGAAAGTAAAGTGTGTGTGTGTGTGTGTGTGCGTGCGAGTGTGTGTGTGTGTGTGTGTGTGTGTGTGTGTGTGTGTGTGTGTGCACTCACTTTCTTGGAAGCTAATGAAATGTTATCAAGAATAAAGTAAAATAAAATCTCACAGGCAATGAGAGAAAACGTGTTCATCTGCACGTGTGCACCCATGTGTGTGTATGTGCATGTGAGAGAGTGTGTGTGTGTGTGTGTGTGTATATGTGTGTGTGTGTGCACTCACTTCTGTGCATCTTTGCAAATTTCTGGGAAACTGACGAAAGTAAAATAATATTTGACAGGCAGTGAGAGAAAACATGTTCATTTGCTCGCGTGTACCCACGTGTGTGTATGAGCATGTATGTGCATGTGTGTGTGTGTGTGTGTGTGTGTGTGCGTGCGTGTGTATGTATGTGTGTGTGTGTGAACTCACATCTGTGCATTTTTGTAAATTTCTTGGAAACTGATGAAATATTATCAAGAATAAATTAAAATATTTGACAGGCAATGAGAGAAAACGTGTTCATTTGCATGTGTGTGCCCATGTGTGTGTGTGTGTGTGTGTGCATGTGTGTGTGTGTTTGTGTGTGTAAAAGTAGGGGAGAGACAGTTAAAAATAATAAATGGAGCAAAACTGGCAACAAGTGTCTTCTCCCTCAAAGTGTAAGGCAGATTATATGAAGCTTGTGTTAGAAACTGTGATACTGTTTGATAGTGAGTATAGAGAGGAATTGTGAAGACTGGGAAGAAACAAGGTGAGCATGTTCTGTCAGATAAGCAATGTAAGTGTGCATGAACCACATAGTAGAAATGAAACGTGCTGAGAAATAAAATGGGTATATGAAGAATCAGATGTAGTCTGCAGGGCGGTGAGCTGGCAGGAATGTTAGCACGTCGGGCGAAATTCTTAGCGGTATTTCGTCTGCCGTTACGTTCTGAGTTCAAATTCCGCCGAGGTCGACTTTGCCTTTCATCCTTTCAAGGTCGATAAATTAAGTACCAGTTACACACTTGGGTCGCTGTAATCGACTTAATCCCTTTGTCTGTCCTTGTTTGTCCCCTCTGTGTTTAGCCCCTTGAGGGTAGTAAAAAGAAAGAAGAATCAGATGTAGTCTGCAAGAAAGGAGACTGTACTGGTATGGACATGACGTTTGATGTATGTGAATGAAGCAGTTGTATAAAGAAGGGCTGATCATTTATGGTGGATGGATTTTGT
>NC_068984.1:114659961-114673641 GCF_001194135.2 Octopus bimaculoides | reverse complement strand
TTTTTTTTTTTTTTTTCAGAAAGTTAATTATATGGCCAGTCATAGAGTGACTGATGGTTTCACATCCATAAAGCACTTATAGATGACTCGTCAGACTCCAATGGCCATTTATCGATGCAAAACCATTGGTCACTCTATGGCCAGCCATGTAATTAACTTCCTGTAAATACATTATGACTGTAACCTTTAGAATGTGCTTCCTTTTCAGATATATGATCCACTGATGATATACACACACGCACACATGTATCATCATCATCATCATCATCATCATCATCATCATCATCATCATCATCATCATCATCATCATCATCATCATCATTTAACGTGTTTTCCATGCTGGCATAGGTTAGATGGTTTGACTGAAATTTGTAAGCTGGAGGGCTGCACCAGGTTCCAGTCTGATTTGGCAAGGTTTCTATGGTTGGATGCCTTTCTGAATGCCAACCACTCTAAGAGTGTAATGGGTACTTTTTACGTGCTAGGCTCCTCACCCAATTTCTTCTCAAGTCACTCCACCTCCCATCAACTTTCTAACAGCAGCTTTTTCTTGAACCATTTCCTTTGATATTTATCTTTCATCTTTATACTGTCCTCTCTACCTGAATTTTACATTGATCACCACCCACCACCCACCAAATTGCCTCTCCTTCTCTAATATCATATATCATTCACACTCCCATGCACTATGCTTATCTCTCTCCCCTACACACTGGCAGCCAACCCAATCACATGTCATCTCTCTCTCTCTCCATTGTATTGAGTTTCAACATTTATCATTTTGTTGCTTTTCTTCATATGGGCTGGTTTCCTGGTTTCATGGTGTATATATTCCTCACCTGGACAGGACAATGGTCCATTGCAGGATTACTCATTTATGCCACCTGAGTGGACTGGAGCAACATGAAATGAAGTGTTTTGCTCGAGAACACAACGCATCGCTCGGTCCATGAATCAAAACCACAATTTTATGATCATGAGTCCAACACCCTAACCATTAAGCCATGCACTTCCACTGCATCATTGACACCACACTCCTTATCCACCATTCACTACATCTACCAGTCAACCCTTGTTTTTCATTCATTACATGCATACACTCCTCACTCATTCCCCTGCTCTCACTCTCCTATACACTTTTACAGCCTTTATCCAACCACATTCCCAATTCCTTTGTCCTTACCCACTTCTATATACCTTGTGCTTTGAGGATCCACCCAGATATCATACTGATTTCAAATTTTGGCACAAGGCCAGCAAGTTTAGAGGAAGGGATGGACAATTAAATCAACCCCAGTACTCAACTGGTACTTGTTTTATCAACCCTGAAAGGCAAAGTCCATCTTGGCAGCATTTGAACTCAGAACTTCAAGATGGACAAAATGCTGTCAAGCATTTTGCCCAGTGTGCTAACGATTCTACCAGCTCACTGCCTTCCACCCAGGTATCATATTACAACTATTTGTATGTCTTTCCAACCCCACCTTGATCACCACCGCGTTACCCTTTTTAAAAAAAAATTGTGAATGGCCATGTAGCTGCTGTGGCTCCTCCTCTCATACTTTGACCCCTCCTCCCTTAGCATAAAGCCACCATTCTTAGGTTCAGGGTCTTCAAGTTGTATGGTGACTTCACTGGCACTGCTATCATCTAGTACATGCTGTTACATAGTTGGCATTAGGGAGGACATTTAGTCACCAAAATAACAATAATAAATATATATATACATAGAAATATTACATTTCTAAATCTCTCAGAGAGATTTATACAGTAACAGCATGATAAAGTGATGGTATGTTGTCAACCTAATGTGACAGTCCCATGAAAGGGGAAGAATACTACTGCTATTTAGCCCCAGGAAACACCGTTTCCGGTTGGCCATTACACATTTTCTGTGTCCTTATGTTTTCAAAGGGGAGATAAGCACCTCCACCCAGCAACCGACGGTCGTGCTTCACCACCTCATCCCAGGTCTTCCTAGGTCTACCTCTTTCACAAGTTCCCTCAACCGCTAGGGTGTGGCACTTTTTCACACAGTTATCTTCATCCATTCTAGCCACATGACCATACCAGCGTAATCGTCTCTCTTGCACACCACAACTGATGCTTCTTAGGTTCATTTTTTCTCTCAAGGTACTACACTCTGTCGAGTATGCACACTGACATTATACATCCATATATATATATATATATATATATATATGTATATATATATACTCACATACACCTTACTAAACAAGCTCAGTGGGGTTGCCAGTTCAGTTACTGATGATCTGACCATGTAGCAGGTACACACATACACAGGTGCAGGTGTGACCCTGTGGTTAGAAGTTTACTTTCTAATTTTCGGTTCAGTGGACCAGGTGACACTTGCACTTTAGGTCGATTAAAGCCAATGGATTTGATAGATGGAAACTGGAAGAAGCTCGACTCTGGGGTCGATGGCTTCGACTAATACCTTTCCTTTAAAAACTGCCGGCTTTTTCTTTTTTCTTTAATTAAAGGCTGTTATACTAAGGCGGAAAGGCGACGATAGAATCGTTAGCCATAATTTGACATGCCATCCCGATCAACGTTGTCTTTCATCCTTTCGGGGTCGGTAAAATAAAAAAAAGTATCACTAAAGTACAGAGGGAGATGACATTACTTAACTCAAATTTGTACATCAGTCGGAGACCATAGTATCAAGGGAGATAATTATGATTTTGCAGTCTCAGAGTTACATTTCTTGATTTCTTTATACATACTTCCGAGTCATTGTATTGATTTCTTTCATAGCCATAGGAATGTCAATTTAAGCGAAGGGAACATACTCGGTCTTACTGATGCAAGTACCTGGTTCGTACTTAACTCTATTATATGAATAAAAAATTAATATGGACATATCTAAACAAGTGTATACCTTCTCCTGGCTTCGTTTCTTTATCATTTTCGGAAAAATAGATATTTTTAAATGAAAATTTCAATACCTTTCAGATAAGACAAATTCCAATTATATCGGAATTTGTTGGGCAAAAATTTTTTTGTGGGGAAGAGGAACAGGAGTTTCGAATAATTCACACAAGTTGACTTTGTTTTTTCATAACTTACAGAAAAAATGATATTTTTTAAATGAAATTTCTTACAAATAGCTTTCAGATGGTATATATGACAATATCGGAAATAAATGTTAACAAAAAAAAAAAAAAAAAAAAAAGATTTAATGGTTTGTGCACACACGTACATAGTGATAAACTTCACTTAATTTATTATTTTTTCAAAATTTTAAGTTTCATTTTGTAGATATTACATGTGATACGTGCCACTATGTATGTGTGCGCGTCCCCCAATTTTTTCCCCCCACATTAAATTTCGATATAATTGTAATCTACACCATCGGAAAGGTAGTTGTAGTGAGTTCATCAAAATATTCATTTTTCTGAAAGTTATGAGGAAACAAAGTTGATGGTGGGCACACTTGTATAGGTATCCCAGAATATGGTGACTACGTTTTTCCACATTAAATTCTGATATAACTGTAAACTATACCATTTAATAAGTACATGAAGAAAATTTCATTTAGAAATACTTATTTTTTAAAAAGTCATGAAGAATCAAATTCGTGGTGTGGGGTTGCACACATGTAAGGGTATGCGAGAATATGATGACTACGATGACAATAAAAAGGACAACAATGAAGGTAAGGTTGGGCGTGGATGCTGTGCATTGTGCATACACCTATTATATTGCACTCCTAAAGCTTACCTTTCTTTTCAGTGATAGAAAATATTTCAGCTCTGATCAGTCTACAAACCTCAAATATATGATATTTTTTTTGTTAGGACGCAATCACTTCAATTTTATTTATTTATTTATTTATAGCTTTTCATTCGAGAACAAGCAAACCTAAGGTTATCCTAAGCATTATATTTCTTTTTTGAGTCTAAACTCAAAATTCTAAATGAATAGATATGAATATGGAAAAAGATGTATTTAAGTATGAGCGTATTTGGAGGCCTTTTAAGTTGTTGTTGTTGGCACTCTGTCGCTTACGACGTCGAGGGTTCCAGTTGATCCGATCAACGGAACAGTCTGCTCGTGAAATTAACGTGTAAGTGGCTGAGCACTCCACAGACACGTGTACCCTTAACTTAGTTCTCGAGGATATTCAGTGTGTGCAAGTAAATTTTGAATTAATAGCGTCTTTAATTGACTTGCAAAGCAACTATGACAAAACCAGACAACAGTAAAGTTATACAGCCAAAATCAAGTCCATAAGCAGACAGGTTTTATTTTCCTGCCCTGTCACTAATTTCCTTTGAAGTAGAACTGTAAAAGACATAAGAGACTAGTAATTGTTTATGTTCATCTTCTTATAACATGCCACTAACTATTCTGAGTTATTTCTCTTAGTTCATTTTTGTTTGATCTAAACACCAAATTATTTTGAGATAGGTGGACCTAGTTATTGAGGGCACAAGTATTGGCCATATTAAGAACACTCATAATAACAGAATATGAACTTGTCATCCAGGATACCCTATCAACTTGGTCATCTGTACCACTCCAGTGTGTTAAAGGGGATGTGTGCTACAGGAGATATGAATCACTGAATATTTTGCATCTGTTGGTATCTTTGCTGTATTAACACAGCATTGCTGTGCCACGTCTTGCCTTGGGTCCTCAACTTCTGATGGAGCCATCATGAAATACAGTGTGTCTTAGGCAGTTTAAACTTGGCAGAGCTCATCTCTCCCAGGTCTCTCTTTACTCTTTTACTTGTTTCAGTCATTTGACTGCGGCCATGCTGGAGCACCGCCTTTAGTCGGGCAAATCGACCCCAGGACTTATTCTTTGTAAGCCTAGTACTTATTCTATCGGTCTCTTTTGCCGAACCGCTAAGTTACGGGGACGTAAACACACCAGCATCGGTTGTCAAGCGATGTCCTGGGGGGGGGGGACAAACACAAACATATACATGCACATACATAAATATATATATATCATCATCATCATCGTTTAACGTCCGCTTTCCATGCTAGCATGGGTTGGACGATTTGACTGAGGACTGGTGCAACCGGATGGCTACACCAGGTTCCAATCTAATTTGGCAGAGTTTCTACAGCTGGATGCCCTTCCTAACGCCAACCACTCAGAGAGTGTAGTGGGTGCTTTTACGTGTCACCCGCACGAAAACGGCCACGCTCGAAAATATATATATATATATATACGACGGGCTTCTTTCAGTTTCCATCTACAAAATCTACTCACAAGGCTTTAGTTGGCCCGAGGCTATAGTAGAAGACACTTGCCTAAGGTGCCACGCAGTGGGACTGAACCCGGAACCATGTGGTTGGTAAGCAAGCTACTTACCACATAGCCACTCCTGCCATAAATTGATTTTTTTTTTTTTTTTTGAGAGAGAATCACCCAAGACTGGATTGGTATTATATTTATCACTCCTAGTAATAGATTGGTATTTTATTTATCGGCTGCAAAAGGATGAAAGGTAAAGGTAACCTTGGCAGGAAGTGGTCGTCATAATGTCATCATTGGTAATACACAACAGTAAGAAGGTAGAAGGTAGGCTGGTAAGCTGTGTGCTAAAGTGAGAATGACCTCACTAATAATGGTTTCAAATTTTGGCATAAGGCCAGCAATTTCGAACGAAGGAGTAAGTCAATCATATCAACCCAGATGGTACTTATTTTATTGACCTGAAAAGGATGAAAGGCAAAGCTGACCTCAGCAGAATTTGAACTCAGAACATAAAGACAGACTAGATGGTGCTAAGCACTTTGACCAGCTATCTAACAAGTTTTCCAGCTTGCTGCCTTTAATGGTCACACTAATAATGATATATATTTCTGTATTTTATTACTTCAAACAGTAGTATTCATGTATGTACTATGAAAAATTAAATTGAAAAACTTACACATTATAGTATACAAGAGAATTTTAATTTTTTACTGGGTAAAATAGAAATAATATTTTAGTTTATTGTATGATAATTGTCTGTAGTTATTGAAAAACCTATCATGGAATTACGGAACTGAATGACAGAGTTCCATGTCATGCATGGGATTGTTCTGTCTTGGAGTTCAATATTTCAGCCTTTTATAACTTTTAGCAAAACTTCAGAAAAACTACTTGGTGCAAATGTCACACCTCTTTTTAAGCATACCATTTCATTGGCTACATACCAGCTAATTGGTTGAACCATGTTTATGCAGACATTCTTGCCTTTTATGGTGATACAGTTAATTTATTGTTGCTGGTTTTACTTTTTATGAGCAAGATGGTTCAAAACTAGGCAAAAGTTTCACTACATACCACCAGAGCTCTTTGTCAGTGATGTATAGGTGCAGGCATAGCTGCACGGTTGTGAAGTTTGCTTTTCAACTGCATGGTTTTGTGTTCAGTCCCACTGCATGGCATCTTGGGTAAGTGTTTTTCACTGTTACCCCAGACCAATCAAAGCCTTCCTGTTTGCCAACTTAACGCGACAGTCCCAATAAGGGAATATACTACTATTTAGCCTTAGGAAGCTGGACCGCTTCCTGTCGGCCTTGACACATTTCCTGTGTCCTTATGTCCCAGCATTCAGGGACATGTTTCTGAGTCTTTGCTCGTCATCAGCCTGAAGTAGCATATATATATATAAACTGGTACTCCATCGGTTATGATGATGTGTGTTCCAGTTGATCTGAGCAGTGCAAGCAGCTGAGCACTCCGAAAACACACATACCCTTAATGTTCTTAGGAGATTCAATGTGACAAGGCTGATCCTTTGAATTACAGGTAATTTTTGCCAATTGAGTGGAGTAGAACATGAAATAAAGTGT
This sequence comes from Octopus bimaculoides, assembly GCF_001194135.2. Taxonomy (NCBI): domain Eukaryota; kingdom Metazoa; phylum Mollusca; class Cephalopoda; order Octopoda; family Octopodidae; genus Octopus; species Octopus bimaculoides. Next base: position 114,666,817 of record NC_068984.1, on the reverse strand, counting down.
TTTACTCAAGGACACAATGTACCACCAAGAATTGAACTTACAACCTTACAATTATGAGCCAAACACCCTAATACTAAACCACATGAGTTCACACACACACGTGTGTGCTTATGTATGTATATATGTGTGTGGTTGTACATGTGCATAAGTGTGTACATTTTTGTCTCATCTTGACATTACATGATACTTGTAAACTATCATATAAGCAGTATCATTTATTTCCAGTATTCAGCAAAAACATGTCTAGCCATGGGGAAAATATTACCTTGCTCAGTAAAAGTTGGAGTTGGCGACAGGAAGAGCATCCAGGCATAGAAAATCTGCCTCAATAAACTCCAACCCATGCGAACATGGAAAAATGGACGTTAAAATGATGATGGTGATGTTGATGACGGTAATGATAATGATGTATTATGCCAGAGGGTCAGACAAAGAGATAGAGACATGCAGCTAATTATATAAATAGATTTATTTATCTGCAGCAAAAGTTTAACAGAATCAATAGTTGAAAGTAAAGACTGAACAAGCTTATTTCTGTTGCAATTAATTTGGATAGTTGTTTAGCCAGCCCAGTTCAGACCCTGCTGAGCAACCTATTATGAAGAGCATTTCAGCTATGCCAATCCTGTTTCATTTTTTTTTTTTTTTTCAGAGTTAATATATCTAGGAATATGTTATTCCGTGTGTCCTTTCTATCGTGAGAGTGAATTCTGAAGGATATTAGGAGACTACTTCTAGGAAGGTGAAAGAGACCAGGTAGAAGCTCGTTCCTTGGGTTAAATTTACGTGAAAATACACATGCACAGACTCAAGCGCGTTCGCGTACACACACACACAAACAAGAAAGAAGAAGGGGACTTTTTACCTCATAACACCACGAGTAGAAGGGAGATTCTACGTGCTAGAAATAACCGTTAAATTACCATTAAACCACACATTACTGTCTGAAAAAGTAAAAGACATATTAGATAATGATACGCTTAGAAACCAATAGAAAGATGGGATGGTCACGGATAGAATACCTTTGTTTATATATCACATCAATAAGTTTTAACCTTGGGCTAAACAACATCGCATCTCATTTCTTTAAGTCAGAGACTCATATTTATGTTATTTCGTTAGTCTCTCGCGGCCTTGAATACCCTGTTTATACTTTATTTATCTTTATACATCAACAGGTTTTGGAAATGATAACGATATATGTGCGTGTTTTTAATATGCAGAAATTAAATTTATTGAGAAAGATCATAAATAAAATACAAATAAAATGGTATATAAAAAATGAAAAGTTATATATCAAATTTCGTGAAAAGCTCTTAAAAAATAAATAACATGTAAAATAAATATCAACAACATGATATTAACTGGCAATCGGAACGGTGACTCAGCATTTTAGAGCACCAGATTTCTGTTTGTTATGTAAGTTAAATTCTTTGATTAAGCTTATAGTGGTCTTTCTTGTTACTGGATTATCCTTGACTTCTGGGAAAATTAAAAGCCAACATTTATAGTCTGCAGTTTGCTAAGTTCAGCTATTGCGAACAATGACAACTCGAACGTTGTTGGCTCTTTGCCCTTCATCAGTGAGGAAGGGAGAAAAAATGCTTCGGTCGGGATTGGTTAGAGATAATTGAGCTTATCGTACACTTCCATGATTATTTTCAGCCAAAATTAACGACTATCACCTTGTTTCCTCAGATAACGGATTTCACTCTACAGTTTTTCACTTATTTATCCAATGTAATTAAACGAACTGTTTGTTTGTTGGCACTCCGTCGCTTACGACGTCGAGGGTTCCAGTTGATCCGATCAACGGAACAGCCTGCTCGTGAAATTAACGTGCCAGTGGCTGAGCACTCCACAGACACGTGTACCCTTAACGTAGTTCTCGGGGATATTCAGCATGACAAAGTGTGACAAGGCTGACCCTTTGAAATACAGGCACAACAGAAACAGGAAGTAAGAGTGAGAGAAAGTTTTGGCGAGAGAGAACAGCAGGGTTCACCACCATCCCCTGCAGGAGCCTTGTGGAGCTTTAGGTGTTTTCGCTCAATAAGCACTCACAACGCCCGGTCTGGGAATCGAAATCGCGATCCTATGGACCCGAGTCCACTGGGCCATTGCGACTCCACAATTAAACGAATATTATGATTAATTTAAACAGGATATGTCTTTTAGCATATAATTCCATCCATCGACGGACAGAGTTCAAATTGAACTGTACCCGACTTTGTTCTCCAAATTTGATAAAAATTAAGTGCTAGATATAAACAACCAGCCGATATTTGAGAATATTAAAATCATTCAGAACAACAATAATTTAATGAAAAAGAACACAATTTATTAAAGTATACAATAAGAACATTGTGAAAAAAAAAAATCACTCCCTCAATTATACATCATTCTAGAGCAGCGTTTTTCAAACTGGGGGCCCCGGCTCTTCAGTGGGTCGCGACAAAAAAGTTTGAAAAAGCTGTTCTAGAGGGCATCGAGTGCTTGTTACCCTCTTTTAAATGAAGTCGTTTCAATGGTTTTTGTCTTTTGTTGAAAATCAATATTATAACCAACATCGTAGTCTTTCAGCTTACAACATTTACAAGTTCTTCTCATAAAAATGGATTTAAAAAGACCTGTTGTTGTGTTGATTGGATCCTATAAATATGAGAAAAAGTGAAAATCTTACGATACTCAGAAACAAATGAATACGAAATTAAAAATGGGAATTGGGGTTTGATAACTATATAAATCTTGGAGTTGGTTAGAGTTTCACTACACGAGATGGAAAAATAGAATGTTCTGCCTCAAAACATTGAAAAATGCAATTAATGGGAAATCGTTTCGATCGGGGTTAGAAACCGGTTCAAGTTACATTACATGTGTTGTATTTTAAACACATATAACTATATCATGTAGTTCACAAGTTAGCCGATGTTTTATTTCAACTTAGAATTCAGTCCGGCCAAATTTGGCAAATTAAATTAAAATCACGATCGCTTGAGCTGTTAGAAATAGCAGTCAAATCTGTCGCAATAACACCCTGGCGTCTTGAAAAAGGAAAAGGGACATTGAATAGTGCAGACCTTCATACAGAGAGAAATAGAGAGAGAAAGAAAGAGAAAAAAAGAGACTGAGAAAAACAGAGAGTGAGAGAAAGAAAGTGAGAGATAGAGAAAGAGAGAGATGAATAGAGGAAGAAACTATACCATATGTATGGTATGTTTTAATTTTACGGGTCATCAATATTTGATCGGCTTCTTTTTTGTGATATAATATTAATTGCTCGACCAGCGCAAAGTGGAAATGACTCAAACGTACATTTGTGTGTGTGTGCGTGCGTATGCGTGTGTGTGCGCGTGTATGAGTATTTTGCAGCTGTCCGAACGTGTCAGCAAACATTATTGACAAAAACTCACAGCAGGAACTTTTGTCCACTAATTTGATAGATAATCTTAGTTAACCGAAGCTTTTCAACTGACGATATCATACACTTTTAGGGTAATTTTCCCCTCATTCCCATTGTGCCCCACACCACATGTTGATAATTTAAGTAACAAAGATGAATTAAAAAGGAGGGGGAAAAGTGGTAACAGGAGTAAAATGAACAACTTCTGATTTCTCGTTATATTCCCCTTGTTTGTAGTCTTTACATTACAAGTATTGCCCCATCATTTTGTACTGTTGCATCACCTTTGGGAGTAAAAATTAGTCAGCATAGTTGTTGCTGAAGTTGAAATATGATGAGCTTATAAGATCTAGTTGAGTTCCGTTAATTTTATATTATGTGCCATTTTTTCATTACCCTCTTTCGTTTAACTTAGATATTAAAAATTTTTGCTGCATTTCTGATCTTTCTGATGTCTAAGGATGGATATTGATGTGTATAAGCTTGTTTTCAAACAATTTTGAAGAACTGAAGAGATAAATTCACCTTATCTTTGTCTTACTCATTTTACCCCAGCTAAATTTGTCTTTTGCATGCTTAAAGAGAACGGTGATATTTTTTTTGAAATAGTTTTCAGATTATGTTATAGTGTTTTTAATGCATTTACAGAAGAGAATTTTGCTTAGCTGATATAGTTTTTGTAAGGTAGTGATTATTTGTAAAAAAGTTTTTTTTTCTCAATGTCAAAAATGCAGAAAATCTTACTCATTCTGCCCACCCTCAATAGATATGTACTCTATAACAAGTATTGAGTAATCCTTAAGTTAAACGTAAAATTGTTTTCTTTATATTATGTTTATGTATTTGTTTTGCAAGATTCTTGATGTGAAAGCGTACGTGAAACAGATATGGGGATGGTCATATTTTGCTGATTGAACACACGCACTATATATTTGGTCTTTCTTTCAGCTTTGTTACTATTATTTTAGTTTCTTTGTTAAGGTTCTCTCGTCACACGTTCTGCAGCCTCTTCAAAGGGAGTTCACTGAATGTGTGATGAAAGAACTTTAACAAAGAAACTAAAATGATAGAGATAAAGCTGAAGTGAAGATCAAATATATAGTGCGTGTGTTTAGTCGGCAAAATATGACCGTTCCCAAGTATAACAACGTTTTCAATATAACTCAACATAAAAATAGACATTGAGAGAGAGAGAGGGGGGGGATGCAGGTTATATTCACAAGCATGTGTTTATTCTTTTTAATTTTTATTTTAAGCAGGAGACAAGGCAGTCCATGACCTTTTACAGGGCCCTCCGAAACTGGAGGGAGGGATAGAGAAAGATATCCTGAAACCGGAAACCTGGCCCGAATGCTTGCAACAGACTGGACCCAGTTAAAAGAACTGAAGGTGCCAGGTGATGGTGTTAAACTTGGCAGCAGGTTAAGTCTATTTCCCACTTTTAGTAAACACATTTCTTACCAAATATGAAAATTTATTTCAATAAAAACACTGCCTCACTGTGAGAAGTATATACACGTGATTCGATGACATGTTTTTACTCACTGTTGCAAATAGATGAATAAATAAATAAATAAAGCTTAATCTAACTGGTTTCAGCGTTTTGCACCACTTCGTCAGAGATCGTTTTCTTATTTCTCTTGACTACAAATATACAAGTAGTTTATATTATTCATCATAAATGTAGAGAATGAGGGAATGATTAAGACGTTCGCTTCGCTGTCATTAGCTCCTGCGTTCGATCCCAGTGCTTGGGAATGTGAATTTTTTTTCTATAGCTTCGCGTCAGTTCAAGTGTTGTGAATGAAATCCGGCCATCGGAAACTGTGCAGTAGTTCGTCGGGTTGGTTGTACTTGTAATTCAAAAATGCAACCTGTTTACATGGTTTTAAGCTGATTCTGCCTGAGAATTATGTTAAGAGTACACGTATCCGCGGAATACTCAGCCATTTACTAATTCAATGAACCTGGATCGAACAACTGAATACTCATCGTCGAAACTGACGAAGATCCACATATTTACTTTCTTTTTAAAACAAAATGACTTAAAATGCATCCAGTACTGAGGCCCTGATTTGGGAGTTACAGGGTTTCGGGAAGTATGAAGTTACCTCTCAGCCACTACTGTGACCATATCTGTTCTGACCCGGTGTAGTAGCACATGCCAGAGTCCCAGTTATGATCTAATTAGTAAGTCAGTTGGGCCGATGGAACCCGTTAGCCAGAGGTCGAGGCAACCCATTTAGGACAAGGAAAATCCTGATTCCGAAACCCCGCTGCCTTGCGGCTATACCCAGCTATAGGAGAGGCTTCGGGGTGAACCTCGGTGTAAAATCGGGAGTTGGAACTTCTGAGGTACTTCGACATTGTCTACGACCTCGTTCTGGCAACTCCTGCGACGATACTGGTGTCAAATCGTGCTGTGGAGAGGGGAACACACGCTGCATGGACAACAATCAGTTTTGTATACAATACTGTCCACTCTTGGATCCTATTGAACCCCCACACTACGTTCACCTCAGTCACTGACAACGGTGTTTTAGAAGGGCGGACAACTAGGCTCTTCAGCCATGGTCATTAATGATAGACGGAGGCCAGAAAAGAAATATTAATTAATTACGTGGCTGACACTTGTACTGCTTTGCAAATTAGAACAGACTAACTGAGTTCTGTTCGAATTTGAGTCTATTATAGAAAACGAGCTACTGTTCTCTGAGGCCATGACAATAAGTAACCGATCTCTGACAAAACAATATAAATGCTGAATTCAATGTTTTTAAAAAAAAATTGTCACAGAAGAAAACAAAACCCCTACAAAACTAGTGGTCTAACTACAATCCTTTCTTTTACACTAAAAGTGTATTTACTACAGACACATGCTAGCAAGTTTAACTTGGGTACTAGTTACCCTAACGCCAATAAATTTTTGGCGAGGATAAAATTGTATCTTGAAAATAAAACGAAACAAAACAAAAGTATCCCATATATTTCATACACACGCACATATATTGCATCTGTAGACACACATGCATACATACTTATACATACACACAGACATATGGTGTATGTAGTATAAATACCACAAACATTAAGAAGGACAACACAGGAAGAACAGTTTGAATAGGGTATTACGTTAATGCTTTAACACGCACGTACACACACGCACACATACATACATTATTATTAGTTAAATAAAAGATAAATGAAAAGTGGTGCCCGTCAATTCAGAAAGATCCAAAGTTAGTCTGGTTTTTATGGTATTTTAACAAAATTAGCGCTTTCATACATAGTTTCATACATCTTTATCAGATGAGTACACTATGTACGAAAACGTTTTGTTAAAATACGATAATAAAAAACTTGAAAACCAGACTATATTTTTACTTTTTTCAACTAATGTATTATTCTATACACATTTACCCAAATTCGAATATATATATATATATATATATA
>NC_068984.1:114655989-114659540 GCF_001194135.2 Octopus bimaculoides | reverse complement strand
ATATTTAATTGTTTATGTTATGATTTTATTTACTCCATGTACCCAGACCTTGTGGACACCCTGTATATATATATATACATACATATATATATATATATATATATATATATATATATAATATAATATATGGACTCGACTCTCTTGTAAACGACAGATGAAGATTCCGTAACTTTTTGCTGAACAACCAGCGCAGTTGATTTGTTTGTGATCAAATGTCTGTGCTGTACATATGTCACACATACACACACTTGCGTGATGATTGACATCGATTCCACTGTATGAAGGTCCAACAGCTCAGTCAAATACCGAGGACTTGTGTCTAAAGAGAAGACAGCAAACCAGCTTCAGATTTATAAAAACCACAATCTTAACAAATCAGTCAACGCATCAGCGTGAAACTCGAGTCGCAATATAAATATTTAATTGAAATAGACCGTATCGCAGCAACATGTACAGAGTTCTCTACGATTCGTTTGCGCGTGTGATTCTTCATCATCATTATTTGACAGTAAATACAGGGTGCTTGTGACTTCGAAGTTTCGCTAGCAATGATTCATCAGATGGCAAAGCTTCGCAGTCACTATCATCCTATTCTTTTGTCTATTATCTAGACCCCACTTCTATACTAAGTCCCTTTTTGCCCAGTGAATATCACTCATTGCTTTTAATTTAATTTAAAGAATAGTAACGGTTAATGTTCCTAAACATTAACCAAAGTAACTGTAATATATTACTTGTTAGGATCTGACGACTCACTCCGTTGTACTGTGTGCTATTCTTTTATTGTCCGACGGACTAAACACAAATGAAACCCGGAGTAGTAGTTAGGTAAATTACCAGATTCATACGAATAAACTCTATGTATTGAATACTCTTTCTTCCGTTTGTGTACATATACATACTAAACACACACAAATATACATATATAGTTATCGTATGCCATCTTTGTAAAATATTGTGGAGTAGTTTTATTAGATATTTTGAACATCTATACAAAATATTCCTTTAGTAGTCTCAGTATCTTGAGCGGTTTCAAATAGTATGGTAGACAAAAACTTATCGCCTAATAATATCGATTTTATAGATAAGACTGTACATTTGGGAAGAAGTAACAGCTGACCATATACACTTCATCCCTATATGACTGGAACACTTAAATGGGCTATTGCAGAATACGAGAAAAATATTATTTTAAAAGTGTGCTGCAGTAAATAATTAAGTAAGAGATAAAAGTGAGAAAATTTATCGCGAATCTCAAAGAAATCTTTATAGAGTGAAAAACGGCGACGTATGAAAAAGGATTTTAGAAAATGCTTCCCGATATCAGTGGATATTTTAAACTCGATGCGTCGTAATAATACCAACTAGGTCCAAAGAAATATTAGCGAAAACAAGAAATGGCCTACGAGAAGCGTGTGCGCTGTTACTATGGTAACTGGCGCTAAGCATTTCTCTCCACCAATCAAAATCAAGAGGAAATAAGGGAAGTCTCTGTCACGGAGCAAAACGAATTGTAACGTGATGTTGATAGATTTAAGTCAGCTAAGCAATATAAAATAAATAAATAAATAAATAAATACAACGAAATCTCGAATGTAGAAGTATTATTCGAGAGTTAAGCATAAATATTAATAATAATAAAACAGGGATAAGAATGAATGTACAGAGAGAAAATTAATATGAGCTATCAGATAGTTTATGGTCAGAAAAATAATTAAAAAGGGACGAATAGTGTGTTCAAAGGGAACAGCAAAGGGCGAAAGAATGAATGACCAAAAAATAAATGGGAATTTAGAGTGAAAGGGTAGTAATACTTCTTCCCCTATTTGCCTTCGTGCCTTCTCACTCCCTTGCTCTATATTTATATATATATATATATATAGGAGTTTCTTGCACGTGCGCTAATATAATATATATAAATACATATATATGTATATGTATATACACACATATCTACATATTTACACGAAGACAGATAAAACTAGATCACTAAACCCTTTGTCGTCTAAATGAACGCATATAAGCGAGAAACTCGAAGCAGCCACGGAGTGAATAATCAGCTTCGAACTCCCGTTCGTTCACTCAACCGTGTGTGCATATATATATATTTTTATATATATATATATATACATACATATACATAATAATAATTATTATTATATTTTCTGTCTCTTCACAACAACCACCCCCACTATGAAGTATTTTCTTTCTATGTGATCTAAACCCCTCTCTCTCTCTCGATCCTCCGCCTCCCTCTGATTCCACCACTGCTCCTGCTACTACTACTACTACCGTTTGTTGCCGTCAGTAACTGCTGCTATTGCTGCTGCTGCTGCAGACATCCGGGTTTTCTTTAGTTTGGCCCGAATGATGGCGTCTAGTTTTGTTGTTGGAAATTCTTACAACTCGAAAGATAAAGAAACCCGGAGCTGTAGCGATCGTTTGAAATCATTGTACCCGGCCGTAAATGAGGAGGAAACGGCACTACCAAGATCTTGGAGTCCCAAGGACAAATACACCTACATTGGGCTGTCACAGAACAACTTGAGGGTCCACTACAAAGGTAGCGTTGAAAATACAAGTCAGTATTAAAAAAAAGAAGAAGAAAACTATTTGTTTAATGCTATGCTATGTTAATACTATACAATACTGTGTAATATGTGTATATATATATATATATGTGTGTGTGTGTGTACACACAGTATTATATATAATGTGTATGTGAATATATATGCATATTTACATACACATACACACACACATTTATAAATACATGTGAATATGTATAAATATACACATATGTGTGTGCATAATATGTGCGTGTGTTTAAAATGATCATATGTGTCTGTACAATAATAGTATGTTCGAACTCCAATGATGTATTTATATATATATAAAAAGATAAAAGATATTTGTGTGTATATATAAGGTGTGTGTGTGTGTGTATATACACGCACATATGAACATAATGTGAAAATACATAGTGTGTATATGAGTCTACGAATGCTTCATGTGTGTATATACATATATGTGTGTGTATATATATATATATATATATATATATATATATATATATGTATGTATAAAAATATATGTATATATATATATGTATGTATATATATGTATATATATATATATATATGTATACATATGTATATGTATGTATATATATGTATACATATGTATATGTATGTATATATATGTATATATATATATATGTATACATATGTATATATATATATATATATGTATATATACATATGTGTATATATATATGTATGCATATGTGTATATATATGTTTGTATATATGTGTATGTATATATATATATGTATATGTATGTGTATATATGTATGTATGTCTATATGTGTATACATATATATTAAGTATATATGTGTATGTATATATTTATGTGTATATATATGTGTTGTATATATTTATGTATATATGTGTATGTATATATATGTGTGTATGTATGTATATATATGTGTATGTATGTATATATTATATAATTATGTGTATGTATATATATATATGGGTGTATGTATATAT
>NC_068984.1:114654313-114655131 GCF_001194135.2 Octopus bimaculoides | reverse complement strand
TATATATATATATATATATATATATATATATATATTCATGTGTGCCTTTATGTATACGTGTGTGTATATTTTTGGTGTATGTGTATATATTTCTATGTGAATGTAATTATAGTCGTGTACATGAGTGTGTGTGTGTGTATATGTTTCTAATGAATGTATATATACGGTTCACACAGAAAAGGAGGTTCGATCCCCTTAGCTGATGTTATATTTTTCTGTCTTGTGCATATATATATATGTATATATATGCGCGCGCACACACACGCGCCTGTTTGTGTGAATTGAGTATCGTTATTTTATTGCTTGATATTGCCTTTCCATGCTGGCATGGGTTGAACGGGTCATCACGGTCAGAGTTATCATATATTTGAAGTACTGCTCATCGACATGAATCAGATGGGGTGGGGGAAATTCATCTCATTAACGCTTCGTTTTCGGTTTAGTTTCTATGGCTAGATGCCCTTCCTAACACCGACCTCTTTTCAGTATACTGGGTACATCGGCACTAGAAATGTGTGATGTCCTTGACAAGAATAAAGGGCTGTCATAACTTCAACTCTACAGGGTGTGCTACAATTTTTTTATTGTGACACTGCCAACACTAGAGAGGTAGGCATGTCCTTGACTTAACTAAAGAGACAGATATTTCGTGTGTATGTGTTTGTGTATCTATCTATCTATCCATCTTATCTATCTATCCATCTTATCTATCTATCCATCTTATCTATCTATCCATCTTATCTATCTATCCATCTTATCTATCTATCCATCTTATCTATCTATCCATCTTATCTATCTATCCATCTTATCTATCTATC
>NC_068984.1:114643870-114651370 GCF_001194135.2 Octopus bimaculoides | reverse complement strand
ATGGCATTAGCACTTGTATCAATTCTGCTGTCGTGGGTGGATCTTCTTGAGAACGGCAAGGCACCAGACATCTTGGTTCTTTGTCTTCTCTTTCATGAGGCTTAATGTTTAGAGATCAGCTTTCAAATACTTTGTCCCATATCTTCCTGGGTCTCCCTCTTTCACAAGTCCTATCCACTTTGTGATTGTCACTTCAGTATGCAACTCTCTACATCCATATATATCATATTCCAAACCAATGCAGTCTTCTCTTGCACACTACATCTACTAATTCCTCTCATGCCTAACTTTTCCCTCAATAAACTAGAGAGAGAGAGAGAGAGAAAGAAAGAAAGAGAGAGAGCAGGCTTCCCTACCATGTGGTCTCAAGTCCAGTCCCATTGAACTGTATCTTGAGCAAATATCTTCAATAATAGCCCTGGGCCAACCAAAGCCTTATGCGTAAATTTGGTAGATTGAAAGTGAAAGAACTCTGTCATATATACATGAGAGGAAGAGAGTGAGAGTGATGTGTGTGTTTGTGTGTACCCTTGTCTTGACATCAAGGTTGTAAATGAGCATCACTGTCATGTCATATAAGTGATGTTTGTTTCCAGTCTTCAGTGAAAAACATGTCTGGCCATTGGGGAACATTATCTTATTTCAAAACTGGCGAGAATTAGAAACAAGAAGGGCATCTGGCCATAGAAAATCTGTCTTGAAAAATTCTGCCTGACTAATGCAAACCTGGAAGAGTAGACAATAAATGATGTTGACGATGATACATGAACACATACATACACAACAGTCTCCTTTCAGTTTCTGTCTACTGAATTTACTCAAGGCTCTTGTTGGTTCAGGACTATAGTAGAGGACACTTACCCAAGGTAGCACTCTGTGAGACTGAACTTTAAACCATGTGGTTTGGAAGCAAGCTTCTTAACCACACAGCCATGCTTGCATCTCTCTCTCTCTCTCTCTCTCTCTCTCTGTATATATATATATATATACATATATATATATATATATATATATATATATATATATATAAGTACATATGAAAGAAAAAAGTTAGTGAACAAGTCTCATGGAAGTTGAATGTTTGTATTAACAGTTTGACTTATATATGAATTGTTTCAAGTTTCACAGATGTAAAACCACATCTGATCCCTCAGATACTATCTATAACAGCTCGTTCTTGCTTTGCTTTGCATAGAGCCCCTAACCACTGACAGATCATAGAGGGGCTGCTGTGATGCACACCAAACCTGATGATGTCCATCCTTCTCCAGGTCTGATCATGGTTAAATTCTCCCAAAAGTAAAAAAAAAACAGAATCAACCCCAATACTAGGCTGGTGCTTCCACCTGCAACTACTGCTGGAATCAGATTTTTAGCAGTTGAATGCTTTTCCTGATGCCAACATTTACCAGTTTTCAAATAAGGTAATATTTTCCCCCAAGATGTGGTTTCAAAGGAGATAACAAGCAAAGTGCTCACTTGTATGGCATTGATATTTGTTTACAATTAACTTGGAATGTCAAAGCAAGAACACACACACACACACACAAAACGCCCTTTTCGATTCTCACCAAATTCATTCACAAGGCTTTGCTCATCTGGATTGATAGAAGATTCTCACCCAAAGTGGCATATGTTATTAGGACTGAACTTGAAGCCATGGCATTGCAAAGTAAACTTCTTAAATACAGAACCATGCCAGTACCAGTTTGGTATGTGTGTGTGTGTATACACACACACAAACATGCACACATATATTAATGTACATGCATATAGATGTATATTAATATATGTATACTCTCTCACATACCTGCTTACATCAGTATACTCACATACATAATTATTTATATGTATACTTAGTCATTGAATATATCTGACTGACAGCATAATAAAGAAGCAAAAGAAATTATATTAACAAAATAACTGGAAGTTTTGTTGCTGGTTTTAGAGCTGCATTTTGGCATGCCTTAAAAAGAAAGTTGTGGTAAAATCAAACAGATTTTTAAGGAACCATCTGCTGCTTGATAACTAGTATGAATCTTCTTTGTTGTAGAGTGTATTGAAGTTTTCATGGATTTTCATGGCCTCCATCTCTGAAATTAACTACTGCATATAAGGTGATCCAAACTTCAGTGCCCTGCACTCTGAACCTTGCAGTGTTTGTGCAGTTGGCTTCCCACTTAATCCAGATCCCATCGGAAGGTCATGTCAAGAGGTAGTTCTTTTGTACATGAAGAATATGCTGGCATTGCAGAAATTTAGAAGAGAGCTTAATTTTGTTGAGAGAAAACCTACTGTAAGTCGGAGTCATCTGTCCTGGTGCTCTAGTGCTATTGGATTGATTGTATGACTTTTACTAGTAGTTATGCAGATATACAAGGAGCATACATCCAAGATGAAGGTGTAATTGTTGTCCACTTGTGACCCTTGGGGAAGCTGGAGAAGTTCTACTGGTTGCTGATTGCTTTCAAGGTGTGTTGGTATATGTGAGGTGAGTAGTTTGAATAGCTACACAAAGAGCCTATCCATTTTCTTTGCAAGCTCTGTATAGGAATCATTGGGAGAGATGCTATCTGTTAGTCTATATGACAAGTATACAGACCACCTCTTGCTGTAGTCAGCTGGGTTGGAGGGGGAGGCATAGCAGCAGACATTGAAAAAGAGAAAGATAGCAAATTATAGGGTTTACATCAGCCTTCATCACTAAAGGGAACATGAAAAACTGACAAAGTTATGTAATGACATCTAATCTACTAATTGGAATAACAAGGTGTGCCTTGTTATTCCACCAAGACAATGACCGGTCATTTAACCAGAACACTACACAAGGAACATGCTCTTTTAGTCAATGTCCAATTGGATCGGAGAATGAATCACCAAGCAGTCTCCGGTCAATATATTTAAAATAAGTCAATTTGCCAATGCAGTGACATGTATAATCAGATCAACAAAACAGTGGTTACACATTACAAAATATATGTACAATTTTTGAAGACAAGAAAACATTGTGCAGTGTTTCAGAAGAGAGTATTGTGTTAAACCACCTTGAACTGCAGTAGAAGCATTTCACAAGTGAAATCTCAAATTTAATATCTTTGAACAATAAAAATATATACTCCAGTGTATCCAACTCCATATTTTACAACTTATTCATGGGAATGGAGAGTTAAAATCTCGAAAGCTTTTATTGTTGGTGGTTAAGTAATAGATCTTAAACTAAGAACAAGCCTTCCCTTCAACAGCTTTCTGTTAATTCTTCATTGTTTTGTTATCTTATTATGCAGTCAGTTACATGATTGCAATGACATACATTATGGTTTTAATGTCCACTTTTCCATGCATGCATGCATCAAATGAAATTTGGTATGGCAGATGTTCTGTGGTTAGACACTATCACCTGTATCCAAGCAAAGTAATGTTCCCTCATAGCCAGACATGATTTTTGGAAATGAGTGACACTCTGTAAGATAGTTACTCTTTTGTAACTATTATGCAATGTCAAGACAAGGAGACACAAATACACTCATACATACATGGCAGCCTTCTTTCAGTTTCTGTCTACCAAATCCACTCATAAAAAGCCTTGGAGGCTATAATAGAAGACACTTGCCCAAGGTACTGCACAACAAGACTGAGCCAAAATCCACATGGTTGGAAAGCAAGCTTTTTAACCATACATCCATTCCTGTGTGGTAAGAAATTTGCTTCACAACCACGTGGTTCTGGGTTTAGTCCCATTGCATGACCCCTTGGGCAAATATCTTCTATGACCTCAGGTTGACCAAAGCTTTGCGAATGGATTTGGGAGACAGAAACTAAAAGAAACCCATATATATAATATAATATGATATAAAATATAATATATGTATGTGTATTTGTGTCTGTGTTTATCCCCCACCAGTGCTTGACTACTGGTGTTGGTGTGTTTACATCTTTATAACCTAGTACTTTGGCAGAAGGAAATTGACAGAATAAGTAGCAAGCTTAAAAAAGAAGTACTGAGATTGATTCATTTGACTAAAATTCTTCAAATTGGTGTCCCATCATTACCACAGTCTAATGACTGATACAAGTAAAAGATACATGTGTGTGAGCTTGTAAATCCTTTGTCTTCATATATGTTTACTTTTGTAAACAATCTTCACTCTACTGTTTACTTGCAGATGACCAAGCCTTTTGACATGCCTTGACAGGTTGAACAATCTTTGTAAACACAAGGCTTATTCATATGGTGTCATTTGTTTCTAGTTCTCTGTATTAAAAAATCCAGGCTGTTTGTTGTGTAATAGACTGGGAGATTATTAACTAGCCTGGAAATAAGTGAGGGTTAGCATGATTTAATAGACGATTTCAAACAGACAGTACCACAGGACGGTGATGTCTATTTACATTTAGCAAATAATGCTAAAGCAAGGTGATAGATCCCTGTGGCTATAGTAGAAGGCACTTGTGCAGGTGATGCACAGTGGGGTTGAACCCAGTACCAAGTGATTGTGAAGCAGACTTCTTACCTACACAGCCATATCTTTTGGAAGCTGAAAGTTGTTACCTCTAGTATATTATTTCTGAACTTCAAGTGGTTGTGATCAACAGAATAAGGGAAACCTGTATATAATGCAACACATGAAAATATTTGAATATCGTAACTGGTTCTGATTAGTTGCTGAAGAAACTGTCAGATAAATTTTTGTTAGCCTAATGCAACTGCTGTTTGCAAAAATATTTAAGAAGGGAGACAAAGAGATGAAAAAAATGCTTCTAATTTAGGCACAAAGCCAGCAGTTTTGAAGGTACAGGGTTAGTTGATACCAATACTTGACAAGTGGTGTATTTTATAGATCTCAGAGAGATCTTGGTGGGATTTGAACTCAGTATATAAAGAACTGGAAAAAATGCGTCAAGGCCTTTTTTGTCTAATACTTTAACTATTCTACCAATCCATCAATAATAAAACAATAAATAGGTGTACAGAATAAAATTGTCTGTGTATTCCTTTATTGCTTTATTGGTTTCACACTAGAAGCTGTGGCCATGGTGATGAGATGGATGTTTCCTACATGCCCACAAAATGGAACTGTGTCATACTTATATATATATATATATATATATATATATATATACATATATATGTATGTGTGTGTGTGTGTGTGTGTGTCATCGTCATCATCAAGTAATGTATGTTTTCTATGCTGGCACGGTTTTGATGGTTTCATAGGAGCTAGCAATTGTCTGTTTTGGCATGGTTTCTATGGCTGGATACCCTTCATGCTAACCACTTTACAGAGTGTACTGGTTGCTTTTTAAATGGCACCAGCACTGGTGCTTTTTATGTGACACCTGCACCAGTGAGGTCACCAAGTAACTTGCAAGACAAAGCCCTCTTAGTTGAGAAGCCCATTGAGGCAGTGGGACCAAATGCAAACAGTTTTTTTTTTAGACACATACATTCGTAAGGGATATTATACACAAGGCACATTATAAAAATCTGCTTAACTACATGTTTCAGTGGCATGAAACTATTTGTAGCTCTTATTTTAATACAGTGTACATTGAACGATATATATATATATATATATATATATATATATATATATATAATACTACTATCTAATGTCTGCTGATAATTTGATGTGGCAGATTTTCTGTGGTTAGACTCGCTCACTTGTATCTGTGCCATGCAATAGGACTGAACCCAGAACCATGAATGAAAGAGCATAGACATAATATATTTTTAGGGCTTTAATTTTGCTTTGATGAATGGATCTTCTCAAGCACAGCAAATCAGCAATCATTTCAGTCTTTTCTGTTTCATTTGTTAGACTCAGCATCCTGATGTCCTTCTTCACTAGTTTGTCACATGTCTTCTTGGATGTCTGTACATTTTCTACCAGAAGTCAACCTGTTTCCAAGCAAGATGATATTTCTCCATGGCCAGATGTATTTTTCACAGAAGACTGGGAATGAATAACCATACCTGTATGATGATGCTTGTTTGCAACCACCAAATAGTGTCGAGACAAGTGTACACTAAATACACACAAGAGTATGTGTGTGTGTGTGTGTATATATACATACATACATATATACATGCATACATATATACATATATATATATATATATATATATATATATATATATATATATATATATATATATATATATATATCAAATCATTAAGAATGAAATGTCTGATTTTCTTATGCACCAAGTTTGACAGTTGTTAACTCTAATGTTTTATCCTGACAATTCTTTGTTTTACAACATTGAAGAATTACATCACTTTCGAAATGCTATTCATGGTGTCTGATTATATTGTGAGTTTTTGCTTGTAAATCAATTTTTGTTAACCTATGGATAGATAAAAAAATTTGTGTTGTTTATGAATATGAATTCCATTGTGGAACCAATGCATCCCAGACAGCTTGAAACATCAATGAGGTGCTTGGTGAAGATGTAGCGAATGAGCGCACTGTATGTCAATGGTTTGAGAAGTTCTGGTCTGGTGACTTTACTCTTGAAAATTAGCCCTGTGGTAGACTTGAAACCAAGGTGGATAATGATGAGCTGGAAACTGTAGTGAAAGTGGATACATCTCAAACTATGCATGGGTTAACAGCAAAGTTTGAGTTTTCGTTTCCAATTGTATTGGACCATCTAAAACAATTCAGCAAGGTGAAGAAGCTGAACAAGTTGGTACCTCCACTACAGAAGTGTTAAAGCCACATCCCCTGGTGAAGAGGATTTTCCTGTAAGAGTCCTGTGCTGGTGCCATATAAAAACACTTGTGTCAGTGCCACGTTAAAACTACCCAGCACATACTGTAAAGTGGTTGGTGTTATGAAGGGCATCCCGCTGTAGAAACTAAATCAAATCAAAATGGGACCCAATGCAGCTCTCTGGCTTGCTAGCTTTGGTCAAACCGTCCAACACATGCCAGCATCAAAATTGGATATTAAAGGAGGATGATGTCTATGTATAAATGTATGTATATGTAATTATATAGGTGTGTGTATGGATCAAGGTGTAGGAAGAAAGCTTCAAGCAATGAGTAGTAAATATAAAAAACAATTTTCAGGGATAGTGGTTCATTGAGATGGAAGGTTGTGGATTTTTTCGTTTTGAAGTACGATAAACTGAAAAGAGTTCTTTTTATATTTCACAGTAGGTGACCAGGGTTGCCGGGTATGCGCATAAAAATATAAGAGTTAAGAAATGGAGAAGATAAGATCCAGGCTACATATGTTTCATAGCAAGCAGAACCTCAGAAGTTCGATTCTTCCATGTGTTAACAAGTACCTCCTTGTGACAATGTAAACTTTCATTCAATCAAGATACCCTTGGCCTGATGTGTAGCCTGTGGTGTACACCTCATTTGGATATTTACCACTTGCAAGGTTCTGCTTGCTATGAAACATATGTAGACCAGATTTTACCTTCTCTATTCCTTAACTCTTGTGTATATGTGTATATATATATATATATATATATATATATAGTGT
>NC_068984.1:114638783-114643660 GCF_001194135.2 Octopus bimaculoides | reverse complement strand
ATATGTTTGTGTGTATGTGTGTGTGTATATGTTTGTGTGTATGTGTGTGTGTGTGTGTATATGTTTGTGTGTATATATGCATGTGTGTGAGTATATGTGTGTGTATATATGCATGTGTGTGTATATATATGTACATATATATACACCACACACACACGTGTCACCTTGTCTTGATATCACATCATAGTTATTAATGAACATTATCATCATACAAATGGTATCTCTCATTTTCAGTCTTCTGTTAAACCATATACAACATCAGGAAACCAGTGATGGTAGGCAAGATGAATCGTAGCAAATCTGTGTCAATAAACTCTGTTTGATCCATGGACACACAAACACATGTGACAGGCTTCTTTCAGTTTCCATCTACTGAATCCACTCATAAGGTTTTGGTTGACTTGGGGCTATAGTAGAGGATACTTGCCTAAGCCACATAGTTGGGAAGCAAACTTCTTAACCACACAGTCACGAATGTATGTACACACATAAATATTATGGTGGTGGTAGGTTCTCATAGTCCAAGAAAGACAGCTCTGCAGTTTCTTGTTGAACAACCTGCACAAATGATTTGTTTATTGTGATCAAATGTTTGTGCTCTACATTAATTCCTTCCCTCCATCACATCAATGTTACCTGCTGCAGATCAAGAGCAGGCCTTGTAACCTGGTCTACATATGTTTCATAGCAAGCAGAACCTTGCAAGTGGTAAATATCCAAATGAGGTGTACACCACAGGCTACACATCAGGCCAATGATAACAGAACAAGAACAGTCAACATCAACCTACAATGAACAGCCAACAACATTGAATTAATTCAAAGTTACGTTTATTAAAATAATGCCCATGCATGCATGTTTTCACAGAAAATTGGAAACCAACAGCACAACTTTTGTTATAGTGATTTTCATTTATAACTTTTGAGGAATGTTGAGACAAGGAGACACACATTCACACTCATGACAAGCTTGTTTTGGTTTATCTACCATATCCACTCACAAGGCTTTGATTTGCCCAAGACAACAGAAGACAATGGCTTTTATATATATATGTGTGCGTGTGTGTGTGTGTGTGTGTGTATTTGTAAATGAAATGAGAATGAGCTAAGTGTGGCCAGTAACATGTCTTGTTGATTTATTGAAATTATTCTCACTTCCAGAACGAGCAAGCCAATTGTGTCATTACAATTGGGACCGCCTTCGAGGAGAGGAGATAGTCTCAAAAATCAAGAATTCTCTAAAATTGACATGCTATTAAAAATGGGGATAACAATAAGCATGCTTCTGCTCTGTGTATCTTCCCCCCCACCCATTTGTGTGCATGTATGTGTATTTGTATGTATGAATATGTCATACCTGTATGTATATATGTAGGTATGTTGTGTATATGTGTGTACATATGTATTTATACATATGTTGATGAGCATATCTATATATATTTGGTTGTGAATGTGCATGTGTGTATGTATGTATATGAATGCATATGAAATGACCAGTATGTGGTATTTGAGGAAACTTGTTTATCATGATGAAACAGATTCCAGAATCATTATGTATGTACAACGGCGTACCCAAAAGAAACTGGAATTTTGCAATGTTATTTTCTTCACTTAGTTTTACATGTATTTACTTTTACTGCCTTCAAAGTATTCTCTATTTGAAGCATTGCATCGGTTCAGACACGTTTTCCATTGTTCAAAGCAGTCCTTGAAATCTTGCAAAGTGATGCCTCTTCCTCATCTGCAAAATGTTTTCCTTTAACCCTTTCGTTACTGTATTTATTTTGACATGCTCTATATTTCAATCACTTTAAATATAACAAAGAATTTAGTAAAATAACTTAGTTATCATTCAGCTGGTGTTAGGAACATAAATTGTGACTAAGGTTTGATGGACGGTTTTAATTCAAAATTTATGAAGATAAGTCATTTTTACTCAGAGCCAGAGCCGGTTTCAGCCGGGTTGGTATCAAAAGGGTTAAGGACATTTTGTTATTCAGGAGAACAAAAAAAAAAGTCACAGGCAGCAAGTTTGGATGAATAGGGAGGGTGGATAAGCAGGGTCATGCCATGTTTGGTCAAAACTGTCTCACACTCAAGGTGGTGTTCATTGTTGTGATGAAACCACCACTCTCCATTCTGTCACAGGTCGGGGCATTTTCATTTTATTGCGTCTCACAAATGCTTCGGAACTGCCAAGTAACAGTTTGACCAGGAGGAACAAATTGTGTGTAGAAAATTCCTTTTGCATCAATAAAACAAATCAGCATTGTCTTGACATTGGACTTCACCTGATGTGCTTTTTTTGGGGTATGGTGACATCGAATGCTTCCATTGACTTGAATGCTGCTTTGTTTTTGGGTTTTAGCCATAGCAGAAGCTTTCATTACCAGTGATGAGCTTCCAAAAGAGGTCCAGATCAACTTCCAACTGTTCTTTCAGTTCATGACATGCATACAGTCGTGACTGCTTTTGATCTTCCGTGAGCAAGCAATGCACAAATTTTGCTGCAACTCTTTTCATTCACAATTCCTTGCTCAAAATTCGTTGGTAGGAGCTTCATATCAAAAAGTTTGTCGTTTGTTTGGTGACGATCCTCCAAGATCAGTTCATGAATTTTCGTGATATGTACATTCATTTGGGAGGTCAACGGTCGCCCAGAATGAGGTTGGGCTTCAAGCAACAAGTGACCATTCCTAAAGCATGAAAACTACTTGTAAACTTGTGTTTTGCTCATGGCAATGTCCATGTAAGCTGTTTGAGGCACAGAAAATGTTTCTGTTTACTTTTGAGTACCCCCTTTGTATAGGTGTATCATCATCATTGTTTAACATCCATCTTTCATGCATGCATATATATCTATATATATACACATAGACACATTGTTGGCACTCTGTCACTTATGACGACGAGGGTTCCAGTTGATCCGATCAACAGAACAGCTTGCTCGTGAAATTAACGTGCAAGTGGCACTTAACGTAGTTTTCGGGGATATTCAGCGTGACACAGTGTGTGATATAGCTGGCCCTTTGAAATACAGGCACAACAAAAACAGGAAGTAAGAGTGAGAGAAAGTTGTGGTGAAAGAGTACAGCAGGGTTCGTCACCATCCCCTGCTGGAGCCACATGGATCTTTAGGTGTTTTTGCTCAATAAACACTCACAATGCCTGGTCTGGGAATCGAAACTGCGATCCTATGACCGCGAGTCCACTGCCCTAACCATTGGGCCATTGTGCCTCCACATAGACACACATAACTGGGCCTTTTGCCCACAGTCCTTCTCAAACTGATCACAAAACTCATCTCTCTATCACTGTCCCTTTCCATGACCTGCCTAACTTTTAATAATCTGCTGCTGTAATTAAATGTGAGCAAAAATGTATACTCCAATAGCTTTTCCCTAATACCACTTGTCTTTCTCACTACCTTGAACCACCTCACTTGATACTTCTCCTCCATTCTTAATACTGCCTTTCTTCACTCAGTGTTTACATTGATCACCCTTCTATGCCACCAGATTATATCTCCCTCTCCATGCATCACTCACTCTCCCTATGCACTACACCTCCCACTCTTGCAACCTATCCAACCACACATCATGTCTCTTTCTTTCATCCTTCCCCTCTCTACTGTATCATTATCACACACTGCTGCTCTTCACCCTTTCTGTACTATCAGTCATCACCTCTTTTCCCCTCACTTCATATTATCATTTGATCCCCCTCATCCCTTGTCCACTGTTCATTACATCCACCCCTCAACCCTATCCAATCTCTACAGTCATCACCTACTCTTGCCTATCTTCCCTCCAACATATATTTATGCATCCCTCAACACTTGTTCTTCATTCATTATATTCACCCCTCACCCATTTCACTCTCCTCATACATTCTTGCAACCTCTACCTACCACTGTTCTTCTGTGCTCACTCACTTCTGCTCACTTTGTATATTGAGGTCTTCCCTGACACTTCATCTCCACTATTTCATTTCACTTTCTAGTACTATCTCTGCTACTCCCACACTTTCTTCTACAACATAAATAGCCATACAATAAAGCTGTTCTGGTCTGGTCTCTTCTCATACCTTACTCTCATCTCTTAGCATAAAGCCACCTCCCTTATACTCAGTTGAAGGAGATCTTAAGTTGCAAGCTGCATAGCAATGTCACTTGTGTTCATCCATGAAGGAAAAAAAATAAAGCACCCAGTACACCCTGTAATGTGGTTGGTGTCAGGAAGGGCGTCCAGCCATAGAAACCATGCTGAAGCACACATTGGAGCATGATACTGTTATCAGACCCATCAGATGCCAGCATGAAAGATGGACGTTAAAAGATAATGATGGTGATGATATATGTGTGTTTATATCTACACACACACACACACACACACACACACACACACACGCATTCATAGGTGTATAGATATGTATAATGATATATATATATACATATATTTACATTTGACTGATATTTGTTCAAATCTTGTTTGTTGTTAACACAACGTATGGGCTGATATACCCTTCAGCCTGATGAAGGCTGGAGGGTATATCAGCCGAAATTTTGATAGATAGATAGATAGATAGACAGACAGACAGACAGACAGACACAGCTGTGTAATATATGTATATGCTTATGCTTACATGTGTTTGTATCGATATGTATGTATTTGTATATTTCAACACGTCTTTTATGTGTACAGATGTGCTAATGTGTATATAATTTGTGTATATTTCTAATATATTCTTGTATATATACAAACTATCCCCCCTCCTCACATGCGCACGCATAAGCATGTATATGTTACATATTTTTTTGACGGAAAGTGTAGAGTTCTTAAATATATATATATATATATATATATATATATATATATA
>NC_068984.1:114635507-114636515 GCF_001194135.2 Octopus bimaculoides | reverse complement strand
TATATATATACATACACACACACACACACATACGTATGCCTATAATTATAACAAGCACCTTACTACAAGTTGGTCGCCTGATTTTGTTAGTTTATTTATAGTTTGTTGTTGTGTGTGTGTGTAGATATGTGTACATACACACACACACACACATACATATATATTGGGAATAACCTTTTATATATATAAAAAAAAAGAAAAACGTTAGCTTGAGAAAGATATGTACTGTAGATTTTCTTTATCTCATCTTTATTTTTATAAGGTTCTTTCTCGTATTTTTCTTAGTGAGTTCCTTTGCAGCTTAGAATTGTATAGTATTAAAGTAGTATATATATATTGCTTTAGTATTATAATTGCTGGTTAGGGCTGCTGCACGTCGACATGTTTAAGATCTGTTCCAGTTAAATTGTGGCGAGGAAATGTATGTTACTCTTGTAAACAAATCAAAACAAAAAAAAATGGACGTTGGGTGAAGATTTCCGTTTTTTTGCTCTTCATAGTTTACGCTCTAACAATGGACACACATGATTGTTGCCATCTCGTCTCCGACTCCCATTCATATCTGTCTCGTATGCATCACACAACACTGTACTTTTCCCGTACGATTGACATGTTGCAGCCAGCCAGCCAATCAACCAGCCTGCTCGCCTCATGCATTGTTGTATTATTAAGAATACCATACGGAAATTATTGTGTGCACGATCTCTCTCTCTCTCACACACTGTACTAGGTGTGTGTGATATGCATCTTCTGGTGTCGGTGCATCGCTATGTGATTCGGTGCGTGTGTGCATAGATATGTGCATATACCTATGTATGCATTGTCTGTATTGTATAAACAACTTCTAGTCTCCAATAGTTATTTATCTTGGCATGTAAACATGTGAATGAATGTTTCTTTCTCATTTTACATGTTTAGCAATATGCATGGATACACACTCGTCTCTCTCCTTCATATATATATATATACATATACATATATATATATATATATATATATATATATATA
>NC_068984.1:114633549-114635278 GCF_001194135.2 Octopus bimaculoides | reverse complement strand
TATATATATATATATATATATATATATATATATATATATATATATATGTATTATAGCCATACACCTCCCCCACACACATCTATACCCACATGTATCTACTGTGAATATTAATCTCTCAAGAAGTGTCTATTTCGCAATGTTTGTCTGTCTCTATACATACATACATACATGCATGCATCTCATGTTCGTGTTTGTATATATTAACACACGCACACACACATGTACATATTTCTACACAATATGTATCAATCACTTGCTCACGCGGTGTCTACTTGGATTATCATATTTGCCCAATATAAAGAAGTCATAGTTTTATGGTGTTTTTTGGTTATTGTTTTCTTTTATGAAATCTAAAGTTATTAGACAACCATAAACGTTTATCAAATCGCTTTTGTGTTTGTTTTTTTTTCATTTCTTAGTTTCATAGAAGAAAGCTCTGGGAGATTTAGAAATGTATTATTTCATTTTTAGAGATTTAGAAATATTATATTTCTAAAAAAAAAAAAAAGTTTTTGATCTAAATTTTTGTCATATCTTTGATGAAATCTCTACTTTTTTTTTTTTTCACACCGTTGTTTGTTTTTCTTTCGAAGTCGTTTCTGCAAAATTTTTCTGGCAAACAAAACTCACCCTGATAATGTTTTGTCAGTGGCTTAACGACAAACAAACTGCAGCATGTCCTATGGATTACTTGTCTCGAGGTAGATAAAATAAGTACCAGTTGTGCACTGGAGCTGATGTAATCGACTCAACCTACTCCCTTAAAAAAAAAAAATGCTGGCTAAAATTTGGAATCATTAATTCCGCCGAGGTTGACTTTACCTTTCATTCTTTGTGGTTGATAAAATAAGCACCAGTTAAGCACTGGGCCGACGTAATCGACAAGTCTCCTCCCACAAAGATTTCGGATCTTGTACAAATAAATAGCAGAAAGGTTAGCTGGCAGAATCCTTAGTACGCCTTAGCACCATTTCGTCCATCTTCACGTTCTGAGTTCAAATTCCACCGAGGTTGACTTTGACTTTCATCTTTACGGGGGTCGATAAAATAAGTACCAGTTGAACCACTGAGGTCGGTGTAATCGACTTATTCCTCACCCCCGAACTTGCTGGCCTTGTGCCAAAATTTGAAACCATTATTATTGTTGTTGTTGTTCGAGGGTAGTGGATTGGTAGAATCGTTAGAGCATTGGGAAAAAAGTCTTGTGGGATTTGTTCTGAGTTCAAATCACTTCGAAGTTATCTTTGCTTTTTATCTTTATTGGGTCGACAAAATAAAGCTACCCATGAAGTACCGCTGGTTGATTTAATGACTATTCCCAGTTGCAAGCCCTTGTGCTTAAATTTCTTATAGTTACGGCGGCGAGCTAGTAGAGTCGTCAGAGCGTCGGACAATATGCATTGCGGTATTTTTTTACCGTCTTTCAGTTCTGAGTTCAAATCCCGCCGAGATCAATTCTGTGTTTCATTCTTTCAGGGTCGATAAAATAAAGTACCAGTCAAGTACTAGAGTCGTTGATATCCACTAGACCCCCCCTCTCCACTCAAAATTGCCGTCCTTGTGCCAAAAACCAGGAAGAAATAATATTAAGGCGGTGAGGTAGCAGAAACGTTAGCGTGTTGCACAAAATGTTTTGCAGCATTTCCTCTGAGTATTAAACGTTCTGAGTTCAAATCCCGCTGGGGTTGACTTTACCTTTCATTCCTCCTTACTGTATCGAAAAAGTGCC
>NC_068984.1:114617562-114632837 GCF_001194135.2 Octopus bimaculoides | reverse complement strand
TTTATTTAAAAAAATAATTCTAATGAGAAAATTAATAAATTAATCATTATCAAGTCCGTTGAGCGAAGGTTTTAAATCTCATCGACTGAGGCATTTTAAATAATATTTGTTTTTGTCATGAGAGTTCAAAAACTGGAACACTTCATTGTGTTTTTTTTTTAAAACAGTTGAAAATATAAAGAAAAAAAATACACCCTCCCCCCATAAACTGAAAACCTCGCTGGAATTTGTTTGGTTGGTGGTAATGTAAAAATTCTATTTTCATTTAAACCATTTTAATAAATGCCTAAATTCCTCTTCTTTCCCTTCTCTTTCTCTTTTCTTTATCTCCCATTTTTCCTACTTAACTAACTGGATCATTATAGCAAACGTCTATTGAAGCTTTTTATTATTATTATTATTATTATTATTATTATTATTATTATTATTATTATTATTATCATTATCACTTTCTTTTATGATAGAAATTTCTTATTGCTTCTGCTCTTCATGAATTGGTTTCTCATCCTGTACCATCATAATGTATCAGATGGAGAAAAAAGACAGAGCTGGTTGGTGATAGATAAATGTGGTGGTGCATTACTGACGGTCCATGTTATTGAAATCATCTCCCATCAACCTACATATTTTAAACATTTTAACACACACACACGTTTTCGAAAGGCTCTTTCCTGCTGTTTAATCTCATTACATTAACAAGCCATTTAGTAAAACTGAAATACTGCACATGTATTTATAATTTATATCTCTATTGTGTTTTTGAGTAAAATTAAATGAGGTTATTTATGCAACAAGTAACATAAAACTGCAGATCATGCCACTTGATGCATTGTAGTTAGTGTAGTGTAAATCAGGGGTTTTCAAACTTTTTGACTTGCGGACCCCTTTATATTTCAGGCTTTACCTTATAAACGCTTATGAAATTTATACATAAATATTTGCTTTAAAATAACATTTTTACATTTATTTATTTAACAGTATTTAACAAATAGGTTTATTGTCAATTAAAAGATTTCGATTAAAAAACATATATAAAATCAAATTGCCCATAAAAAGTATTTGCTGTCCACGGACCCCCTGTCTTGTCCTTGCAGACCCCCTGTGGTCCGCAGACCACAGTTTGAAAACCCTTGGTGTAAATAACTGGGCAATATAAATGATAGTTGAGCACTCATCTAGTGCTGGTACCTAAATAACCTGAACTGATTTTATTCAACAATGCATTAAAAGAAAAATGCATTAAAAAAAAACATTCTCGCCCTTGGATACCCTGCAGAATTCATCTTTTGCCAGTACTTGGTCCAGGCACCTTTTCTGAGGAAAATATATCTCTGATGTTGCATTTCACTTTGGCTGTTCCTCCAGTTATACCCATGATCATCAGAGGATAATGGTGAAAAGGGTTTCTTAGTGGAGCTTTACTAGCAGAGGGAAGACTCCAGAGGCTTGAACATTAAACTAAGGCCTCTGATATCTTTATCCTCATTACCATCATTGTTTTTATGTTCACCTTTCCATGCTTGCATGGAATTTCGTTGAGGCAGATTTTCTGTGGCCAGATGCCTTTCCTGTCACCAACTCTCGCTTGTTTCCAAGTAAGGTAAATATTTCCCCATAACCCGACATGTTTTTTACGCAATATTTGGAACGCAAGGCAATGCTTGCTGCGTAATAGTGACATTCATTTATAACTGTCATGCAACGTCAAGTCAAAAAAACAGTAACACACACACACACACACACACACACACACACACACACACACACACACACACATACACAACAGGCTTCTTTCAGTTTCTGTTAACCAGATCTGCTCACAAGGCTTTGGTTGGCCTGGAGCTATAACAGATGCATGCCCAAGGTGCTGTGCAGTGGGATTGAACTTGGAACCATGAGGTTGGGTAGTGAACTAACCATGCCTGTGCCTACGTCCACATAATCCTATTTCCTGTTTGTGACAAGTGTCTCTCCAGCAGGTACAAGATTGTATAAAAAGTTCACCTGAAGCTACTGATTTCCAATCGGGCTATTTGCTGTCTTTCTCTTCTCACAAAACTAATCCAAAATTCATGATTATAATGAAAACACACACACACTCCCTCTCTGTCTGTCTGTCTCTCTCTCAAATTAGCAATAATTGGAGGAAGTTTCTCTTTTTCCTTTCCCAGTATCTGTGGATATTTTCTCTTCAGTACTGTCCTTCAAAAGTTCAAAGTGAACATTAGCTCTGTTAATTTCAGCTGTCTTCATCTTCCATTTGTAGAGTGGCTGGTAAGACTCTGGCTACTACAGTTCTTCTTCAGGCAAAAATATCATAAAAAGACATTGAGCCAAATTTGTAGAAACACACGAAGCTTAAGTACTTCCCACCTTTTTCATTTCTATTCTATTGCTGTCCACTTAGATATTTGTTCCATTGA
The DNA here is from genome assembly GCF_001194135.2 of Octopus bimaculoides. NCBI lineage: Eukaryota > Metazoa > Mollusca > Cephalopoda > Octopoda > Octopodidae > Octopus > Octopus bimaculoides. The sequence continues at coordinate 114,630,414 of NC_068984.1, read as the reverse complement.
GATTAATTAAATAAACATCAATAATTTACTTTGATCAAGATATTTGACTGAAATATTATTAGATTCCTTTCTAGGAGTTTACTGTTAGATCACGACTACAATATATTGTTGTACTACTCTATCTTATTAATCCCATGTGTTCCTGTTGGCAACTTATTAAAAGCAAGAATGATAATCTTGGCTAACATTAATGACCACCTAATGGAAATGGTTAAGAGGCTAATATTACTTATACATTAGATAAACAAGTAATTAATTAAGCAGTTTAGTATAAACATACTGGATTATTGATACCCTATTACTATTGAAGCTTGTTGAACTCCTGTTTGGTCACTCGATATGCTTGAAATAGCAAACAAATCTTCCTCAAATCACATCCCACATTGAATAAATGTAGCCTTAGATTACAGTGTCAGAATAAAAGCAAGGATGGTCATAACAGGAACACATTTGATTATTGGGCTACTTTATCAAGGCTAACCTGGAACTAAATGACTTCTATCAAACTAAAAATAAGTGAATTCCCTCTTTGGGCCAGAAATATCAAGTTCACTATGCTAATGACTTAACTATACTTATATATTTTGTTAATCATTTTGTTACTATATTTCTGTTGAAATACACAGCTTTTGTTTCAATAAATTTTAAAAAATAAACAACAATTTATTAAATGTAACTTTATCATTATTAAGCTGATGTTTGGAACATAAATTAGCAAGAAATTTTGATGGTAGGTTTTAGGATCACATTAAAACAAGGAGTTTGTGTCATAGAACCAGGAGCAGTTTCAGGACGGTTGGTATCAAGAGTATTAAACTCATGTAAAATAATATCAAACAAAGTTTAAGCTATTAACATTTTGTAAAGTATTTGAGGGTTGTTGGATATTTTCTCCTTAAAATGTATATGATTTTGAAGAACATCAAAGATTCCAGAAGTGATGATCTGCAAATCTTCAAACTCACTTCAAATGCTAAGCTGTACAGTGTCTATTGATCATTAATCGAAACTGCACATCTACAACTTGGCCTAGACATTAATGGGTGGTAGATTAAATCTATTGCCACCACATGAGCCTTGTGGCCTTTTCAGCAGAATGCATTCCGTAGCAAATGTTTAGACTAGGTCTCTGTTCTGAGAATAGACCATAAGTCATTGTTTATTCCTTCCTTCCTTTCCCCTACATTAATTCTGGTGACTCTACAAAAGCTCATGGGTATTGCCTTTCCTCCTCTGTCTATAAGCTGTTACAACAATAGTATACAAGGCTGGATTTGATATCCAGAGTCGAGCAATACAGAATTGCTGAACAGGTACTAGCTCATTACAAAGCGCAAATGTTGATACTACATTAAAGTAATGTTTACATGCCTGGGACTTCACAGCTGCTACAGTCATACATTTTCAATTGCAATCAAAGAAAATCTGATTAATAGTTAACCTATGACTCCTAAATGCACTACCTGTACTACGTTCTACACGTACTGTATCTTCCTGTTTGCTAACACTACTACAATAGTCCTTGTTCCTCTGAGCTAGTACTACTCCAACCCACTTCTCACTTCTCATCTTTACTGTTTTGCCTCCTCTAAAACTCTATATGCCTTTCATATAGAGAGTAAGGCCCACATTTTGATGAGAAAGTTTAGCTGATATAATTGATCCAGTTAGCTAAATGGTCTTAAGTTATGGCTTCTGGAATGAAAAATGAAAGGAAAATTCACTAAGGCCCACATTAAATACCACAATACATTTTGTTCAATTCTGTAGAAAAATTCTACGACAATAACGATACAACCCCTGAAACCTGTTTAGAAGTTCTGTTTATTTTGACAAAGGACATTCTCACCACTTGTTAAAAGCCAAGTGTAGGAGGGAGTACTGAACATAGTAGATCAGTTGAGAAAATATGGGGTGATGCAGACTTTAGCCTGATCTAAGAAATGAGACTCACGAGGGAAGTGAGTCAGAACACTCCAAAAATATTTAAATAGTAAAGTCATAATGAATTTTAGTTATAAGATATGCTGTTTTTTTAATGGCATCCATTGTTGACTTACATTGATTTTCTTTTTTTTTTTTTAAACATGTCAGTTAACTTCAAGGTATACTTAGTTTGTTTGTTAACATTTTTCATTACTTTTAATTAACCAGAAAAAATATCAGCTGATAAAATTAGTAAGTTATTGTTTGAATAATATTTATTTCCTACTTTTTATGACATACTGACAACAAGTTTCTATATTTGAACTTCATTTAATCTATTGCGAAACAAAATTTTCTCAGTCATTGTAAACATCACTTGTAAGTTTTACACCATATATATATTATTGCTTGCAGCTAATACCATGGTTGTGAGTGAAGCAGCAAATTTCTTTTTTCAATCAGGACAAGTCTTATGACTATTGACCAGCTATAGACTTTTCTTTAGAATGTTCCAATTTATAAGTTAATTACAATATTTTAAAAGAGTGTAGATGGACTTTTCCTTCACCCCTCTGCTAACTAGCTTTATAGCCACTAATAGCTACTAATTTGGTCTTCTAGGTAGCAGAAATTATCTAATACTTCTAATGAGCCACCAGGGTATGTATCTATATATATATATGTGTGAGTGTATGTATGTTTGTCTTCCTTGTCCTGACATCGTGTGGTTGTTGTAAATGAGTGTCACTGTCAAACAATCAGTGTGATTCATTTCCTATATTTTGTGGAAACATGTCTGGCCATGGAGAAATATTATCTTGCTTGGAAACAGGTGAGCATTGGTGACAGGAAAGGTATCCAGCCATTAGTAAACTCCACCTGACCCATGCAAACATAGAAAAGTGGATGTTAAAACAATGATGATGATGATAATATATGACTCTGTGGACGAAGTTTGCTTTATGGTTCCTGGTTTGTTCCCACTGCATGGCACCATAGGCAAGTGACTTCTGGTATAGCTTTGGATTTACAAATGCCTTAATGGTGGACAGAAACTGTACAGCAACCTGACACATGCGTCTGTATATGTATATCTGATTGTCCCCATCTGTGTTGTGATATTATGCATGTAAGGCATAAAAACAGCGACACAATGTAGATTGTGTCACTGTTTACACCTGTTATAGAATCATGTCCAGTTGCAAAAAAGGTGTGGGGGGAAGATAGGTGATAGGCAACAAATAAGAGTTGATGACACAATGGGCACCTTATTTTCGAAATCAGCCTCAAGTCAAACCTTTAGAAGAAAAAGCAGATACAAAAGCAATTATATATATATATATATATATATAGTCATCTCAAACAAGCATGTATATATATTTTTATATGTGTAATATATGCACACATAAACAAGCCTCTCTGTCACACTCTAATCTTTCATCATCTGACTCAAGATCACCTCCTCCAATGCCCCCTCCTCTCTTGAAATTCCTTGTCTTGTAAGTTACTCGGTGACCCTGGTGGTGCTGGTGCCACATAAAAAGCATCCAGTCCACAGTGTGAAGTGGTTGGTGTTAGGAAGGGCATCCAGCCATAAAAACCATGCCAAAACTGACCATACCTCTGCTGGTGCCATACAAAAAGTACTCAGTCCACTCTACTAGGTGGTTGGTGTTAGGAAGGGCATCCAGCTGTAAAAACCATGCCAAAACAGGTACAGTATCCTGGTGTAGTCTTCTACCTGGCTGGTTAAACCATCCAACCCATGCTAGCATGGAAGGCAGACATTAAACAAAGATGATGAGAATGAGTCATCTCAACAAGCATGTACATGAATTGCTATAAGTATCATGTGTGTGTGTGTGTGTGTGTGTGTGTGTGTGTGTGTGTATATACATATATACATATATAAACAGTTGCAGGCATAGGTGTATTGTTAAAAAGTTTGCTTCACAACTTTTGGTTTCAGGATCACTCTCACAGCATGACATTTTGGACAAGTAACTTCTAGTTTAGCCTTGGACTAACTAATGCTTTGTGAGTGAAATTTGGTAGACAGAAACTGTATGAAAGCCTGTCATTTGAGTGTGCTTGTGTATATGTGCACCTGCATGCATGTGTGTATGTTTGTCTCTCTCTGTTTTTTCATTAACACTTAACATTTTGTTTGTGTCCTGCATAAACAACATGTCTGGCAGCCCAGGGGTACTATGACAAGTGGAATAAGGTATTTAACTTAGAAACTAGTAAGAACTGACAATGGCATTTAACTATAGAATACTGCCTCAAGAAGTTTCATCTAGCCCATGCCAACATGTAAAGAGTGGGTTTAAACATAATACAAAATAAGACATTCGCAAACACTTTCTATTGTGGCTTAAGCACTACAGACTATTACATAGAACATGGAGAGCTTTGGACATGTTTTGCATTGTTATTAGCTCTTTATTGTGTGATAAACATTATAGTAAATGCTGTTTTGTTGAGCTCTCCACTACTGTTAATTAACAAAATGTGATATTAGTTTTATAATTACCACTTTATTGGCTGAACTTGATTGTTACACCACAACTCTCTCGCCCCAACACACACACACACACACACACACACACACACACACACACACACTATATTACTAAAGCATCATAAGCATGAAAATTTAATTCTAGATTTTGTTTGTTGTTGAGGCAGCTGTACGTGTGTTAATAATCATTAAACCATACTGCTGAAAATACAGAATATTTGGAGATTATCCCTCTTATTTTGAATGTGTTGTAAATCTGTTACATAACAGGGAATGTGTGTTTATTAAAGTAAACTTTCTCATGGTAATCATTTTGATAAATAACAAAATAGTTTTGGGGTAATTTAACTCTTTCTTAAACGGTATTATGATATAATGGTAACTTGGGGGTAGCTTATTTTTTTCTTTTTTTATGAAGTTGTTTGGTGTGACTTAAAGGTTTCTTAAGCAATGGTTGTGGTGATTACTACTTTAACAAAAGTGGAGCAAACACTATAATTTGAACTAGTTACAGTTGGAGGGATATTTCCTTTAGAATTTTTGTTTGTTTTTAAAATATTGGAACATCCTATTTACAGTATGTTTAATTCAATATTGATGATGCATCGATAGTAATATGAGAAATGATGCTGGTATACCAGGAAACCTACTACTATTTCCTCTGTTGTGTTTTTATGTCTGCAACATATCTGTTCTTCATTAACTGTGAAATAGAAAAATAGAACAAACTGGGAGTAGTAAATTTTGCTATATTTTAATAAAGGAAAAAGTGAAACTGTATAAATACTAATTGGGCCAATGCTTATATAATTATGAACTGTTCAACCTTTTTGTTACCATATTTATACTGAAATACATTGCCTTTGTTTCAATTAATTTTGAAAATATAAAAAGAAATCTATTAAAATAACTTTGCCATTATTAAGCTAATGTTTGGAACATAAATTTACAGGAATTTAGATGGCAATTTTTTTTTGGATCACTTTAAAATAGGAAGTTTGTGTCATAGAACAAGGGGGTGGTCTTGCTCAGCTTGGTATGAAAAAGGTTGTTAATCCTTTTGTTACTATATTTATGCTGAAATACATTGCCTTTGTTTCAGTCAATTTTGAAAATAATTTTGTAAAATAACTTTGTCTTTATTATGCTGGTGTTTGGACTATCAATTAACATGGAATTTTGATGAAAGGTTTTTAGTTTAGGTCACTTTAAAGCTGGCAGTCTGCATCATAGAACCAATGGTGGTCTCAAGTGGATTTGTACCTATGAGTTAATTTCATGCCAGTGTTTTCTGTTGGCTTAACCTGAGAATCAACAACCTCAGTTGCTACTATAGTTTTTTTATCCTGTAATTCAAGCCAGATAGCACACATACATGCACATTCACTTGCTCGCCTTTCTCTAAAAATAAGTGAAAATGTTTTGGCACCTGGTACAATCAATAAACTGTTTTGCAGATTTGATCATGACTTCAATTGAGGCTTGAAATATTTAATAGTAATCTCAAGTAAATTTTAGAGGTCGTCTAATAAAAAGAAAAAAATCATATTCAGTGTTCTCACTGTTAGTTATGATGACTCAGCCCTGCCTTAAGGTGCATTTTTAGTTTGACTGTTTCACTTTTGTTAGCAATTTTTAGCTAATGGCGAAGGTGTTTTAAATATTTACGCATTTGATATATTTAAATCCAAATGATGACTCATGTTTAGTATTAGATTCAAGGATAACATTTTGTTTTTCTAAAGCTTCTAAGCTATTCAGGATTGTTAATGTTAGTTCTTATTGTTTCTGCAGCTTGAAAATATTAAAACAAAAACAGTCAAGTATGCAGATAATTCTAAACATTATACCACCAAACACCATAGTCCTTTTATCCACTGATTTTGTTTATTTTGTTTCTTTTTTTACCAATTCTTTTACAGGTTATTGTTCATGAAACTAGTCATATTTAAAGCAGGTAGCAGCACCCAGAATTTTAAGATTTAGTGAATAGTAGTAGTTGCTACCAGTGCTATAGTTTGTCCATGGTCTAGCAACCATATAGACAATACTCTTTTTAACATGTGTGTCAAGCTGTGTGTACCTTTAGGTGTTTAGTAGATGTAATAAGTGAAAGGATTCAGCTGAAAGAAATAGCTAGGTCAGAAAATTACCCCCACCCCAGGACCTTTATCTTGCTGATTCATTTGGGATCCTCAACTACAAAATTTTCAGTTAAAAGGTTGAGCTCTCAATTGAAAATAACTTCTTAGGAATATAAACAGTCAGTATTGTTTTGTGTGACTTTTAAAAAATATCTCTAACATTAACACTTTCGTTATTAAATTATTATTGAAATGAATTTTTGTTTCAATTAATTATGAAAATAATGAAGAAATTAGTAAAATGACTTTGTCATTGTTAAGCTGGTGTTTGGAACATAAATTAACATGTTAGATTGAAGGTTTTGCCGTTATTTCAATAATTTTTGAAAATGAGGAAGAATTTACTTAAATATGTTGTTATTAAGGTTATTATCATTGGAAAAAAAATAAACATGAAATTTTGATGGAAGGTTTTAATTTAGATTACTTTAGAATCAGAAGTTTGTATGATTATATAGCCAGGAGTAATCTTGGGTGGAAGTTAAAAGGAAAATAATTCACCATTTGGTGTGGGCATTCTTCATTTGTTGTTGTTGGTTTTGATTGGGGTGGTTGGAGGTAAACATGCATACAAATGAGGATGTAAATATTCTATAAACACGTTTAGTCTGTTACTCTTTTAGAAACTTCATAGGGCTGCTTGCTAAATAGGTCACATTTGTTTTTAGTATTTTTTATCCTGTTTTTTTTTTTTTTTCCATTTTATTTTTTTTAAAATTTTTTATTTCTTTGTCTTCTGATTTCATTGACTACCATTGTTTGCTATATTGATTTGCTGTTACTTTGCTGTTTTAAAGCTGTGGGTTATTTTATGCTTGATTTAAGCTTTGACATGTGCTGAACAGGGTATAGTATTCTGCTATTCTGCAACAAAAAGCTAATTTGACTAGATTCTTTTTACCTTTCTCTTTGGGCTATAGCCATGTGCAGGTGCCATCTTCAAATGTTTTACTTGATTAAACTGATCCCTGTATTTTTCGTCTGATATTTATTTTATCAATCTCTGTTTACAAATGGCTAAATTCTTACCCTATGAACAGTCCATATTTGAATTTGATATCCTGTTTGATGCTACTCAAATTTTAACTAAATTTTGCCTGTAACTAATCTAACTAAACATAACTAAATCCAACCCTCTTATCTTTATTGATTCTGTCCTTCCTGCTTCATCTAAAGAAAACTGAAATACTGCTTTTCTAGGGCCTGTTTTGTTCTAGATTAGCAACAACATCACCATGATGTTGATGATGATTGCACATACATTGATCATTTTCTAAAAAAAAAATGAATGTAGAAATTTTTGAATTTTAAAATGAATGTCTTATGCTCGATTTTTAAAAATTTTTTTTTTTTTATTGGTCTGTGCTAAAGTGAAAATTACCACAATATCCAACATGCAAATTGACAATTCAATAAGGGCTAAATTGAAGTACTCGAATTTGTTGCCAAATCTCCCTCAAATCACACCCTGTTATCTTCAAAAAATGAAAAAAGAAAAAGAAAAAGGAAACATTGTCTTGGCTAGGGCTAGGCAATGTCTGTAAAAGTTTGTCTTTGATCATGAAGACTGACCAGAGTTTAATTATAGCGACAGTAAAGATGCAGACTGCAACTTTTTATTAAAGCTTTTGTTATTATATGTTGCCTTCATTTTGTGTGTGTGTGTGTGTGTGTTTATGGCTAAGAAGCTTGCTTCCAAACCATATGGTCTCAGGTTCAGTCTCATTGTATGGTACCTTGGGTAAGTGTCTTCTATAGCCTTAGGCCAACCAAATGCTTTGTGTATGGATTTGGTATGCAGAAACTGAAAGAAGCTGAAGGCGGCGAGCTGGCAGAAACGTTAGCATGCCGGGCAAAATGCTTAGCGGTATTTCGTCTGTCGCTACATTCTGCGTTCAAATTCCGCCGAGGTCGACTTTGCCTTTCATCCTTTCGGGGGTCGATTAACTAAGTACCAGTTACGCACTGGGGTCGATGTAATCGATTTATGTGTCTGTCCTTGTTTGTCCCCCCCTGTGTGTAGCCCCTTGTGGGCAGTAAAGAAATAAGAAACTCAAAGAAGCTCGTGTGTGTTTATTTGGTTTGTACAAAAGACTTATGTCACTTTTCCCCTCATTTATATCAAAACAACACCTAGTGAATTTCCTTAACCTCTGGAGGAAAAAGATTAGCAAGCATGATATCAAAGCAGTGCCTGTGTGTATGTAAATAAAGAAATAATTATCTCAAGTATGTCTCTGATTAAGAGGCCTTCATCAATGAATCATCAGCTCTAATCAACCCTATTAACTTTAAGGCGAGAGGGAAAATGGAAGTGGTAATAACTATGTATTAATGATATAAGAAAAGTGGAATAGCTACATGGGTTTGTTGGAATTTAGTTCTTTACATTATGTATATATGAAAGTAAATGCGTGTGTGTGTGTGTGTGTGTGTAGCTTTTGATACCAACCCGCCTGAGACTGCTCATGGTCATATGATACGAAATTTCTGTTTAAAAGTGATCTAGATTCAAAACCTTCCCTCAGTATTCATAAATTGTTTCAAACACCAACTTAATATGACATTTATTTTACTAAATTTTTCATTATTTTCTAAATTAATTAAAACAAAGGTAGTATGCTTCAACAAAAATATGCTAATAATATATATATATATATATATATATATATATATTATGTAACTATGTATTTATGAATCAATAAATGTAAGTTTATATTTATATATATTCCCAAAAGTACATTGTGGAAAACTGTTTCTTGTATAAGATTAAGAACATTGGAATCTCTGGAATGGTATGATAGTTTAAGGGCACTGAAACTCTGTATTGGGGCCACAAAAATCTCTGAGATATGGTGACATAATGTCATTTGAGATAAACTAAAATATGTTGCTGAGAAAAGCTTGCAAAGTATAACAGAACTGATTTTCACTGTAACTTTTCATTGAGATATATGAACAAGAAAATGTGAATGAGAAGGAATACAGTTGAATCTATGAATTGTATTATATAGGCTAGGAATTAATGATTTTTTATGGATCAATTTATACTTTACAGTGAGGAGTAATAGCCTTCTACCTCTATAACTAAAGGTTTTTCTCTCAATAAAGGAGTTGCAAAGGTCATCACAGAAAGTATAGAGTTATAAAGGGAAGTACACTATTGTTTAGAACTTTTATGTAGTACCTTTTTTATTCTTTTTTATTATCACTGGTGTTATACACCATTTTTATTATGAAAACATAATACTGAATGATTTATGAGAGAATTTAGTCAGTCTGTTTCTCTGTAGTGGCAGGTGTGAAGTTAAAATAGGATTATATACAGAATATTTTTAAAAGGCAGATTTAGAATCTTGAGTTTGGCTGGAGGTTTTTTTATTTTTTAAATGCAATGATATGGCGAGCATGCATGCAATTATGATATTCATGTTCAGTTAATCAATATTGACATGGAAAATAACCATAAGCTTTAATAAAGGCTTGATTCAAAGTCATGTATATTGGCAAACCTGTGTTGCGTAGAAGCTTCACAGCGCTTCTTAATGTGTATTTCATTAGAAATTAGTTTATCAAATATGATGATTGTTGGCATTGATAAAACTATCTTTAGCCTTTACTTGCCCTTATATTATTATATGAAGCAAAGTGTGTGTAATATTATTAACTGTAAAGTGATACCACTCCAAGCATACATTCACATTATATTCAGACTGGTTTCTATATTTTATAACTTACATTTCCTGTTGAACTGTACTTTAGCAACAGGAAAGCAATGCAGGTATTTTAGAAGAGGGTAAAATGTTGACGTGGATAAGGTGTCAGATTACCAGTTTGTAAATTATAGAGTTCAAATCTGTGGAAGACATTTGGTTGCTTCAGTACATTTGTCAGAAGTGAGTACTCAATCATCTGAGAGTGTTACTTGCAATAAACTAGTGTTTAATATAAAAAAATGTACCTCTCAACCAGTAAACCCTATGAAACTGAGTGAAACACTGGCTGTTTACATGCTGCTATAAGTTCATCATCATCAACATCCATGACATACTGGCATGGGTTGGCAATGTGATAGAATCTGATGGGTCCAAGGACTGCATCATACTCCAGTGACTGCTTTGGCATGGTTTCTGTGCCTGAATGCCTTCTTTATGCCAACCACTTTACAGTGTGTACTAGGTACTTTTCTCATGCTACCAGCACTAGCAACGTTGCCATGCAGGTTAGAAGCCTATGAAACCTGAAGAAAAGGACTTTATGCTAGCAGATGAAAGCTAAGGTTTGAGAGAAGGGGTGGGGTAGAGCAAGTTCTTGCAGGGAAGCTACATGGCTACTCACATTAAAGAGAGTGGGAAATGAATCTGATGTAACTGCAAAAAGATAGTGGTTATTAAGTGTCCAAGTGGCACCTCAAGTTACGAGGAGGTGAGTGGAAAAAGAAACTAGGTGGTATGTATTTAAAAAATAGAAAAATTGTTTTGCTCAAGAAGGAGTTGTACTGTAGGCCTTCACAGGCCTACTGAAAGTGGGTGGATTGATGTGGGTGATGTTAAAGATATAGATATTTTAAAGATAGAAAATATACCCTTTTATAAAGTCTTTATAAGTTCAAAACTATACAGTTATTTTTTAACTTTTCACAATCTTTTCGTAAGTGACCAATACTTTACTGATATTTCTTCCTGTTTCTACATGACCTTAACTATAACATGATATTCATGGTATCATATTTTTTTGGTTCTGTTTTTGTTGGCATTGCTTCACTAATGTACAACCTTTTAACTTGTATTGGCTAAGTCTCACTTTTTGTTACAACACCAAGTTTTGCACTATTTTATACATAAACATAAGCAAACACACACACTCACTCTCTCTCTCTCTCTCTCTCTCACTCTCCTGGCTAAACTACTGCCTTTAGCTCAATAGTGCATGATGCAGTGAATATTCTAGATGTCTTGCAAGGTAACAGGTGTTAAAAATTCCATATTTCCTTTGTGGTATGTTTGAGCTCTCATTTTCCTTGTTTAATTCACATTAAGTCATATCACCAACCAGTTGTTGAGTGATTCATTCTGTCATTAAATGCCTATCTCTAGATGAACTAAAATTGTATTATGCTCATGTGCAAGCTCTCTCTCTCCCTCTGTATTTGTGTGTGTGCAAATTTGTTTGACCAGGTCACCATCGTTATCTCCCTTTCATTCAGGCTCTTTCTTCTGGCTATTTGATCATATTAAACTTTTTAATCCCTACACATTTTTTTTCTCTCTCCACTTTCATTCTTTCTCCTATTTTTTCTTTTTAATCCTTTCTGTCGAAGAGCATAGGCTCGAAATGTAAAAGACTTTTCCATTCTTCCCGAGTGTTCGACTAATACACTTGTTGTTCCTACACCTGCCTTCATCTTTTGTTTTCTGTAAATTTGAACTTATACACACGCACACGCACACACACACACACGCTTGTTGTTCATACACCTGTCTCTATCTTTTGTTTCTCTATGAATTTCAACTCACATATATATATAGAAGTAGGCACAAACATGGCTCTGTGTTTAAGAAATTTGCTTCCAGATCATGTGGATTCTGGTTCAGTCCCAATGCATGATACCTTGAGCAAGTGTTTTCTACTACAGCCCTGAGCTGATCTAAGCCTACTGAGTGGGTTTGGTAGACTGAAAGGACTTATGTATGTGTGCGTTTATATGTCTATGTGTTTGTTTTCAGTTCTATGAAAATCCTTAAGCTACGAAAGTTGACGTCATTTTCTTTGTTAACAAATTGTCTGCTGGCCTTGTGCCTTTGAAGAGGTATAGAACAAGAGATCCTTTATTGAAAGACAGGTAAATAACAGGAAGGTTATTTGGCTGTAAAACAATACCTCAGTAATATATTTGTTTGGCCTAGTTAGCATGGAAAAAAAACATTGTAAAAACAATGAAGCAAATCATCCTGGCTTCAACAGCCACTTTTCCATGCTTGCATTGGATTAAATAGAATTTATTGAAACAGGTTTTCCACAGCTGATTGCCTTTCCTGTCACCAACCCTCACCTCCATGAGCAGACATGTTTTTCTAGAAGTTTAGTAATGAAGGGCACTGCTTGCATGACAGTGAGATTTGCTTTACAACTATCTCATGATGCCAAAGCAAGAAGACAGTAACACACCTATGCAAATATAAAAATATATATATATGCACACACACACACACACACACACACACACACACACACACACACACACACACACACACACAC
>NC_068984.1:114615655-114617552 GCF_001194135.2 Octopus bimaculoides | reverse complement strand
ACACGCACGCACGCACGCACGCACGCGCGCGCGCGCGCGCTTGCGTGTGTGTGTGTGTGTATATATATACATACATACATACATACATACACACACACGCATACAACAGGCTTCTTTCAGTTTCCATCTTCCAAGTCCACTAACAAGCCTTTGTTTGGTTTAGAGCTTTAGTAGAAGATATTTGCCCAATGTGCCACGCTGTGGGACTGTATCCAGAGCCATGTAGTTGGGAAATAAACTTCTCACCACACAGCCACATCTGCACCTTTTGAATAAAATTATTCTCTTTTCAAGAATGAATATGTTTGTTCATTTCTTTTTCAAACCAACAGGCAGCATTGCTGTATGTATGACAATGTGTATTTGGAGTAAAATCTGAATGCAAGGAAGCTGGTATTGTGTTAACTTGATAGGAATAGTTAAAAGACTTGGTTGAGGACTTAGAAACATAATTATGAAAAGGTTACTTGTGAATAGCATCTTGTTAAAAACAAAGAGAAGCATTATAGTTATATGACGACAGATTTGCAGTGGAGTTGGTATAACTGCCAAATCAAATGGTACTGAATTTTTTCATTTAGAAAGAATTGTGATTTTTCTGGTATCACTTGAAACAGACTGAAACTGAAGCTACAAATTTGAATTCATTTTTGAATTTTGTTGTTCATCTATTTTTGATCACTAATTTTTGATATCTTCCTTTAGTAAGTCTTCTTTTTTTTTAAAGACTTTGGTTAATTGCTTTTTAAAAATATTGATTACTATTCATCTCTCTCTTTCATCAGATGACTGGTTAATTTTGGCAAACTGACTGATAAATTATGGCACCGTGCTGTGTAAATCTTTTAAGGGCTTACATTTAGAATATTAAATAGCTTCCCATAGAAGTATTTCAGCTAATTTGCAAAATGAATATGACTGCAATATAAATTTAGATAATTGTTTCTCTTAAAAATGAAAAATGATATTTTGTATTATAATAATGTAAGCATGTTTGATGATGCTGTTTGAATAGGTCAGATATAGGCATAGTTGTGTGGTCAAGAAATTTACTTCACAACCATGTGATTTCGGTTTCAATCCTTTTGCATGGCAGCTTGCATGAGTGTCTCCTACTACTGCTTCAGGTTGCCCAATGGTCACAGAATATTGCCTCAAGATATTTCATCTAACCCATACCTGCATGAAAAATGCAGATGTAAAAACAGTGATGATGATGCACTCAGAAAAAAAAGGCACATCGATGGCTGTGTGGTTAAGAGGTTTGCTTTGCCATCACTTGGTTTTGGGTTCAGTCCCACTGTGCGGCACCTTTAGTGTCTGCTACTTCAGCTCCGGGCAGACCAATGCCTTGTGAATTTGGTAGACAGAAAGTACCCATAAACCTGTTATGTGTATTTGTTACTGACTGCTTGACAGATTGGTTTGTTGTGTTTGTGTATTTACAACTTAGCAGTTTTGGCAAAAAGAGAATGTTGGAATAAATACCAGAATAAGTACTTAAAAAATACTGGGGTTGTTTTGATTAACTTTTCAATGCAGGGCTCCGCAGAAGCATTAGCATGGTGGGCAAAATGCTTAGCGGCATTTTGTCCATCTTTACATTCTGAGTTCAAATACTGCCAAGGTCGACTTTGCTTTAGGCACAAGCATCACTGTGTGTTCCAACCACATAATTCTAGGTTTAGTCCCACTGTATGCCACCTTGGGCAAATGTCATCTACTATAGCCTCAGGCCAACCAAAACCTTCTAAGTGAATTTAGTAGATGGAAACTGAAAGAAACCTATTCTGTATGTGTGTGTGTGTATATATATATATATATATATATATCTATATATATCATCATCATCATCGTTTAACGTCCGCTTTCCATGCTAGCATGGGTTGGACGATTT
>NC_068984.1:114612046-114615645 GCF_001194135.2 Octopus bimaculoides | reverse complement strand
AATTAGATTGGAGCCTGGTGTTGCCATCCGGTTTCACCAGTCCTCAGTCTATATATATATATATATATATATATATATATATCATCATTATCATTTAGCATCTGCTTTCCATGCTGACGTGGGTTAGACAGTTTGATTGGAACTGGTAAACTGGAGAGCTGTACCAGATTCCAGTCTGATTTGGCTTGGATTCTACAGCTGGATGCCCTTCCTAATGCCAACCATTCCAAGAGTGTAGTGGATGCCTTTTACATGTCACCACGGCCATGCAGTGCTCCAGCATGGCTGCAGTCAAATGACTGAAACAAGTAAAACATAAAAGACGCGTGCGCCCCCCCCCCCACAGAATTTTAAAGTGGTTTACATTGAATATATTGTCATCAATAACAAAACAAAGAAAAAAAGCATTTTCTAAGCTGTTGCTTAACCTCCGCCAAGGAAGGCAGTTATGTTTCCATCGGCATTGGTTTGTCCGTCTGTGTGCAGAATAATTCAACAAGTTGTGAACGGTATTTGATGAAATTTGCAGGAAAAGTTGGTAATGATACAAGGAACAGATAATGAAATTTTGGTAGTGATGCAGGAATTTTTATGGATTCCTGAAGGATTTTTCATTTCTTATATTTACTTTACATGAAGCATTACGTTACATTCTTTGATTATCTCCCTTGAAAACATGTTCATTGTTTCCACATAACCTATGGTGGCATTGCTGTTTCCAAAGTTTATTTTAGTTTCTCTATTAGTAATTTTACTCACATATCTATCTTAAAATGAGCTGCTTGGCAGAGGTCTGTGCTCTCCGAGTGCTTTTCTAGTTTGAGCTATTTTTTCTTCCTAATTTAAATATGACATAAGGAACAGATTTTTAACTATATCATCTTGTGAGGACATAAGTTTTTTTGTTTTTCTTTATCTTGTTTGCAAAGGTTGTGTGCTGTGTAAATTGTAGTCCATTCTAATTAAGAACTAAATAGGCTACCATATAATTTATTTTACTAATGAACATTTAATCAAATCTGTGATGATAATGTTTACAATCTGACTCTAAATTTATAAACTTTAAATTTAACATTTTTTCTTTTTTTTCTTCCTTTTGAAGGACATGAATTTACTATCAGTTATTAGAAAACAATTTGTTTTTAGTTTGTTTTATATACTATTTTAAAAAATGTTTCTTGTGAATGGGTTTTAGGATAAAGTCTTTTTTTTTCTTTCTTTTTTTTTTTTTAACTATTAAGGTTTCTTCAATGTATTTCAAAACTACTTTTTGACTGGCAATATTTTGAAACTAGAAAAAGCTTTTTATTTATTTGTTTTTTTTTTATACTCTGTAAAGGAATTGTGAGAAACCTGAATAACTGTATTTTAATGTTTTGACCAGTAGACTTCACAGAGTATTTATTAACACTTTCATTATCATCATCATCATGGCTTTCATGTCCACATTTTCCATGCTTGCATGAGTCACTTGGAGTTTATTGAGACAGATTTTCTATGATTGGAGGCTATTCCCATTACCAATCATCACCAAACTAATATTTCCTTTTAGCTAAATATATTTTCACAGAATATTTGGGAATGAATGACATTGCTTGTTTGAAACAACTATCATGCAATGTCAAAACAAGGGGACACCCACATACATGTACAATGGGCTTCTTTTAGTTTCCCTCTGCCAAATGCTCTCACAAGGTATTTTTTCCAAGGTGCCATGCAATGGGACTGAACCTAAAATCATGTGGTTAGAAAGCAAACTTTGTAACCATACAGCCACACACACCTATGACACCTAATAAATACGCAGCTTGTGTATTTTAATTAATTTAAGAAATAGATAATTTTGAGGGATTTTTCATTGTTAATCCTTTTGTTAGCAACCTGCTCAAAATTACCCCAGGTTCTATAATATAAATTTCCTATTTTAAATTGATCTAAATTAAAAACTACTTTCAAAATTTCATGTTATATTTGAAACATCAGCTTAACAATAATAACAAAGTTATTTCACTAAATTCTTAATTGTTTTTGAAATTAATTAAAACAGAAAAAGAGTATCTCAACAGATATATGGTAATAAAAGTACTAAGTTGATGTACGAAATATAACTAATAACAAAAATTATAACTGATGGATTTTATTGAGATATGAACAGGCGCAGGAGTGGCTGTGTGGTAAGTAGCTTGCTTACCAACCACATGGTTCCGGGTTCAGTCCCACTGTGTGGCACCTTGGGCAAGTGTCTTCTACTATAGCCTCGTACCGACCAAAGTTTTGTCAGTGGATTTTGTAGACAGAAACTGAAAGAAGCCCGTCGTATATATGTATATATATATGTGTGTGTGTGTGTGTTTGTCCCCCCACCATTGCTTGACAACCAACCGATGCTGGTGTATTTACGTCCCCGTAACTTAGCGGTTTGGCAAAAAGTGACCGATACAATAAGGACTAGGCTTCCAAAGAATAAGTCCTGGGGTCGATTTGCTCCACTAAAGGCGGTGCTCCAGCATGGCCGCAGTCAAATGACTGAAACAAGTAACAGAGTAAAAGAGTATTTTAAAACAACTTTTTTTTAATAACAGAACCTGAAGTGTTCCTAGGCAGGTTGGTGTCAAAAGAGTTAAGGTGTTATATATTTGCTATCATATTTTACTCCATAATATATATGTATTAGTTAAGCTACTATATAGTTAAATTTCATTGACAAGCATTTTCCTTTCAATTTTGATTTGTAAAGTTCCATAAATTTGATAACTCCTGTCTTCTCACTATATTTAGTGGTGGTGGTTGGTTTAGCTCCCATGTCAGTTTTGATAAAACAGAACTTATCTTCCATTGCATTCCTGTTGTGGCCATCCTATTTTTGCCTTTTCTAAGGTAGTATACTTAGGACTACATGGTCCAATGTGTCCTCTTTTTTTTTTTTTTTAAACAACAGATGTTAGACTTGAGAGATATTTGCTATTTCTAGTAGGGTTAGTCATTGACTCACACTATAGTTGTTCTGTGTCTGACATGAAACTTGGAAAAAGGAAGAAAGATTTGCTTCAGTGGTTTTCAGAGAGAAACAACAGGAATGTGGGGAAATATCCTGATTTTACATTCTTTTAATATGTCACAAGTGTGAATAAGAAAGTTTTATTCAGTTGTGCAAATAACATAATAACCCCCTCCCCCAGGATGACATTATAAACCAGTGTTTCTCAACCAGGGTTCTGGGGAACCCTAGGTTTCTGTAAAAGGTTCCTAGAGGTTCCGAAGGAAAGAGTCAGATAAGCTAATGCTTATTTCATGATCGTAATATTACTATACATGCACGACATATTATTGGTTATTGTAATAATGTAATATAGACATCATCCTGTTGCGTTTTCCAAAAAAATATAACAACCATTGGGGATATATTTAGTGATGCCTGTATGTATGTGTGTGTGTGTATATATATATATATATATATGTATATATATATGATATTTACTGTGTGAACTATGAAGAAAAAAATGAGAAAGATATGGAATATAATTTTTTTTTGTGCAGGAGTTCCTTGAGACATGTAATTTATTTTAAGGGTTACGCAAGGGTAAAAAGGTTGAGAATCA
>NC_068984.1:114585985-114611916 GCF_001194135.2 Octopus bimaculoides | reverse complement strand
TATATATATATATATATATATATATATATATGTATATATATATGATATTTACTGTGTGAACTATGAAGAAAAAAATGAGAAAGATATGGAATATAATTTTTTTTTGTGCAGGAGTTCCTTGAGACATGTAATTTATTTTAAGGGTTACGCAAGGGTAAAAAGGTTGAGAATCACTGCTAAACTAATATCAGGTATTATTACATATATCAAGTGATAAGTGAGTGCTTTCTTATGCTTGAGACGGGTATTGAATTGTAGCTTTATTTGTTGCATAAAGTATTTGATATGGATCTCTTAAACTTTAGCATTTAATCTGGCCATATCCAGCCCAAATATTCTTCCTGATTTATGTTAAAACTGACTAGATTCACACTCATTCTTACCGTACAATGTCACTAAAAGTTTACAAACACACTATTAAAATCTTAAAACTACAAAATAATGCATGATTAATTCTAAACAATGTAAATAAATAAGAAATACTTTTAAGAAAGAAATCTGAATGCTAAGGGATTAACGATACTTCTTGCAACAGTTTATTCCACAAATCAAATATGGACAGGGTTCTTTTTCCCGAAAGATTCAGTACGGTTCCTTCTCAGTTGGCCTTGCCATTTTTGGTATCCATATAATGGTTACTTATATTTGAAAATATATTCATTCACCAGTATTTCTTACTGCCAGTTAAACTGTGGGAATGAGGATTTTGTGAAACATTGACATGTGACTTGCAAACAACCTACTGAATCCTTGGATTAATTTTTTTTCAAACTTTACAACTCTTAGTTAATGCTTTAAAGAAGCACTGCTGTGTGAACAGCATTTGTAGAATTAGATAATAGATGACTTCATTTCTGGAGTAATATCAGCCAGTATATAAGACTCAGGCTAATCAAATGAAATGCTGGACTTAGAAACAGTAGTAGCACAAACTGGATGATTGGACTAGGCTTTAACCCTTTAGCATTCAGATTACTTTGTCAAATGTAATGCTTATTTATTCACATTGTTTTGAATTAATCATGCATTATCTCGTAGCTTTGAAATCTCAATACTAGGATTATTTTCAGACTAACATTGTATTTTATTTTGGCTGAATATGGTGTTTAAATGCTAAAAGGTGCTTGCATATATAATCAGGATATGCTTGTGAATATTATTACTGTTACAAAGGAGGACACCAAACCAAAAAGATGGTTTTATAGAAGAATCCCCCCCCCCTTTTTTCATCTTCTTTCATGACTGCAGGAAATGTCTAGCGAGGTTTGTCATATATCACAAGTGTGCAAATTATGTAATAAGCCTCCAGGACGACATTATAGACAAATTTATAAGGCATTATTAGCTTCTTCAAGGTGGTAAGCTGGCAGAGTTGTTAGCATGCCATGCAAAATGCTAGCGGTATTTCATCTGCCGTTATGTTTTGAGTTCAAATTCTGCCAAGGTCAATTTTGCCTTTCATCCTTTCAGGGTCGATAAATTAAGTACCAGTTACGTACTGGGGTCGATGTAATTGACTGGCCCCCTCCCCCAAAATTTTGGGCCTTGTGCCTAGAGTAAAAAAAAATTATTAGCTTCTCCAGCTGTATTAGAACATCTTGTGTTATGCACTCATTAATATTGTAATTAACAATCAATCAATGCAAGCTTTAGTTGTGTAAGCACTGACAACTTAATCAAAGCTGATATTTCTCAATAGAATGTTTTAATCCTTAAACAATTTAGAATCATGTGGAGATGTCAGTTCAGCTTAGTTCTTGAATGATGGGAATATGTGAAGTTGACATTCGAATGTTGAAAAGTTGCGCAAACAGTAGTCACTTTAGTTATATTACAGTCTCTTCTTGGATGTTATACTTTATACTTCAGTTATATTCTGTCTCCGGGTGTTATACTTTGACACAGCTTCATGTCTCAGCATTTTTGAGTGGTATTTACTTTTAATTCTTTTGACTCCAGCTACATCTGAGACTGCTTTTGGTTCTATGATACAAATGATCCAGATTAAAACTGCCCATCATAACTTTATGTTAATTTATGTTCTAAACACCAGATTAATAATAATGACATGGTTAAGTTTCTAAATTATTCACTATTTTCTAAATTAATTGAAACGTAGGCACAGGCATGGCTATGTGGTAAGAAGCTTGCTGCCCAACCACATGGTTCTGGGTTCAGTCCCACTGCATGGAACCTTGGGGTAAGTGTTTTCTACTATAGCCTTGGGCCGATCAAAGCTTTGTGAATGGATTTCGTAGATGGAAACGGAAAGAAGCCTGTAGTATGTGTGTGTGTGTGTGTGTGTGTGTCTGTCTGTCTGTCTGTCTGTCTGTCTGTCTGTCTGTCTGTCTGTCTGTCTGTCTGTCTGTCTGTCTGTCTGTCTGTCTGTCTGTCTGTCTGTCTGTCTGTCTGTGTCTGTCTGTCTGTCTGTCTGTTCCCTTGACATCACTTGACAACCAGTGTTGAAGTGTTTATGTCCCCGACACTTAGCAGTTCAGCAAAAGAGACTGATAGAATACGTACTAAGCTTACAAAGAATAAGTCCTGGGGGTCAATTTCTTCAATTAAAACCATTTAAGGCAGTGCTCCAGCATGGTCACCGTTAAATGACTGAAACAAATAAAAGAATAAAGATAGTGAATTTCAAAAAGTATGGTAACGAAAGGGTTAATGGCCCTGAAGTCCTTCTTGTGTTGTCAGATTTTGTTTGTTTGATGATTCCACTTCTTATAGCCTTCATTAATTTAATCCCAGACATAAAATATATTGCTATACTTGAAGGTATTCTACAGATGATAGAAAATTTATTAGACATAAAATAAAATATCTAATAAAAGAGAGGGCATTGTAGAACTATGTAACTTATGGAGAGTTATTGTAGTAACAAAAAGTGAAAAGTCACAAGCAGTGCTTTGTCATTGATTTGTCAGTCACTATTAATCTTTATACTATTCTCAATTCTTTCTCCAGTGTCTGTCATTGAGAAGTTAATATATACTATATTGTAGCATTTATATCTTAGCAAGGTCAATACGAAACCTGTCTATTATTAGCTACCACTGGTAATTTAAAGTCCATCCATATATTTCTTTTCAAGCCTTGGAACAATTGTATCAGTATGCAAGACTTTCATTTGGCATTATGACTACCATGGCATATTTTCAATGAGTGATGGGCAAAATTATCTCGCAGGATAATCTTCAACCTGCCTTCTTGTGTTTAAATAATATCATTTTATGTGGTAACTCCTTGGAACTTTTGCTAATTTCACAATATCTTAATATCTTAATTTTTAGTGGTAGTGGTGGAGAATGTTTTAATGTCCACTTTCCATTACTTGCATGGGCAGGAGAGAATTTGTTGAAGTAGAGATTTTTTTACAGCTAGATGCTTTTCCTGTTGCTAACACTCACTTGTTTCTATGTAAGATGATATTTCAAATAGCTTGACATATTAGGCGCAGGAGTGGCTGTGTGGTAAGTAGCTTGCTTACCAACCACATGGTTCTGGGTTCAGTCCCACTGCGTGGCACCTTGGGCAAGTGTCTTCTACTATAACCTCAGGCCGACCAAAGCCTTGTGAGTGGATTTGGTAGACGGAAACTGAAAGAAGCCCGTTGTATATATGTATATATATATATGTGTGTGTGTGTGTGTGTGTGTTTGTGTGTCTGTGTTTGTCCCCCCAACATCGCTTGACAACCGATGCTGGTGTATTTACGTCCCCGTAACTTAGCGGTTTGGCAAAAGAGACTGATAGAATAAGTACTAGGCTTACAAAGAATAAGTTCTAGGGTCGATTTGCTTGACTAAAGGCGGTGCTCCAGCATGGCCGCAGTCAAATGACTGAAACAAATAAAAGAATAAAAGAGTATATTTTCATGGAAGATTGTAAGCCAAGGATATTGCGTGTATGACACTGACACTGGTTTACCCTATCGTGTTGAGGAGATACTTGACATACACACACACACACGCACACACCCATGCACACTTATATATGTACATACATAAATGCATATATTTGTTTTTATATCAAGTATAATAAACAATTTTACATTAAACTGAAGGATTGCTCAATACTTTTTATAGAGTACATATTTATTATCCTTTTACAAGAACAGTGTTGATAGTAGCTTTGAAATTTTGGCATGCTAGCCTTCATTGGACTGTGGTACATTTGAGTTCGACTTCGCTTTATAGTTCACACACACATACACACTGGGCTTCTTTCAGTTTCCATCTACCAAAACCAGCCATGTTTCTTTAATAATCAGTGTACCATGTAATGGGCGAGTGTTCTTTCTTGCTTAAGCAGGATGTTGAACTGTGACATCATTATTCATTGAATTATTTGGTATGCAGTTCTCTCTTTTTGCTACTTCTAGAGGAGGAGGGATCAGTTGGTACTTTCAGTTGATAAAAGCAGCAGGTGTCTTCTCAGCATTTTAAAGAAGGAAAAAAAATTGTACAATTAGTGTATATTTTCCATGGTAGTCCACATCATTAAAATTGGTTGCAGATGGTGATTTGGTATGTTACCATTGGCTTTCGTATTGGCTAGTTTATTGGTTTATTTTACCTCAGTGTAGGTGTAGAGAAAACCTATTATATATCATATCTGTTTAATTGTATTAGTTTTGTAAAACATGAATATTTCATGTCGTTTTTTTTGTGTATTACGTTACATTGAACTGAACTCTCCTGTAATGGTTACTAATTGATGAAAACAGATTTTGACATAGTTTTTCACATGAACTCCAACTGAATTTAAGAACAATAGGACCAAAACACATATATCTATAGCACACACACACACACACACACACACACACACACACACACGCATGCACACGCACATACACACACACACACACACACACACACACACACAATCACAATTCCACCTTGGCATAACAATGCTATTAACCAGTTGTTAGAACTCAGTAACTTAGATGCAGCAGTAATTAAATCAGGTTAATTAATACAGAGTGTAATAACAATTAATGAATGACAAAAGAACATGAGTTACATAATCATTTCCATTATATAAATCAGTGGCTCCCGACCTTGTCACTACCAAGGACCCCCCCTTTTATTGAAATGAGTTTTCCCACGAACCCCTTTTAATAGGCTTATCCTTATATGTGTGTGTGTGTGTATGTGTGTCTATAAAATGTCTGTTTTCCTTGCTGGCATGGGTTAGACACTTTGACAGGGCCTGGCAAGCTGGAAGACTGCATCAGACTTCATTGTCCATTTTGACATGATTTTTATGACTGAATGCCCTTTGTAAATGCTAACTACTTTACAAAGTTGACTGAATGCTTTTTATGTGGCACCAGTACCTGTGAGGACTGTTTTGGCATGATTTTTATGCAGCTGAATGCCCTTCCAAATGCCAACCGCTTAACAGCATGGACTGGATGCTTTCTATTTGGCACCAGCACTATCAGGGTCACCAAGTAACTCACAAGACTAAGATCCTTTAATGGGGGGGGGGGGTTTGGAGGAGGTGACCTTGTGCTAGGTGATGAGAGGTTAGAGTGTGACAGAGACAGAAACAGGTGTCTTACTATAGAGGAGATACACGGTTACTCAATCAGAGGGTAAGAAAGAGAGAGAGAGAGAGAGAGAGAGAGTAATTGTGTAAGATTACAGTTTCGATTCTTGGGCTGGATGACACTTGAGTAAATCTTGCATTGCTCTGTGATCACTTCAACATCTGATGTGTGGCTCACTGTACACCTGCACGGGCAATGTTGATTTGGTGGAGGGAGTGAGCTAATGTACATAGAGTACAAACATATGGTCACTATAAACAAATCACCTGTACAAGTTGCTAGAAGAAACTGTGGAACCTTCATCTATTGTCTATGACATGCTACCCTATGATATATCATCTTTGAAATGCCTAGTTTAGAATAGAGGCAGCTGATGAAGGAAAAGTTCCATAAGTGGATTGTCTGTTTTCCTATGTGTTCATTCTGTTGTCCGTAAAAAAAGTCCGGTTTTTTTGTGCTTTGTTTATGTTCCCATTCCTTTTTTGTCCACGTTTTTTGACGTCCTGTACCCGGATATGCATCTATATATATACATGTAGATGTGGGTATGTACATATATGTATGTATACATCCATATGCTCATATATCATTATTATGATTGACCGTTGACTGAACACTATTCAATTTTTTTTCTCCGTGTTTTTCTCCTTGTCTCCGTATTCTTTCTGTTGAAGAGCGTAGCTCGAAACGTCAAAGACTTTCCGTATTCCCGAGCGTCATACTAATACATCCTTTTGTTATTTACACCACCTGTCCTCGTCTGTTGTTATTATTTGTATATTCTCCCATATATATATATATATATATGAGAGAGAAAGAGAGAGAGAGAGAGAGAGCACATAAATATGAAACAAGGTGGAAAAATAGTGCTTGAATACCGGAGGGAGAGTAATATGCTTTGTTAATAAAGTATATATATATATATATATAAGGTGCATGGTTTAGTGGTTAAGGTATTTGGCTCACGATCTTAAGGTCATGAGTTCGATTCCTAGCAATGCATTGTGTCCTTGAGCAAGACACTTTATTTAATGTTGCTCCAGTTCACTCAGTTGGTAAAAATGTGTAGTATCTGTATTTCAAAGGGTCAGTCTTGTCGCATTCTGTGTCATGCTGAATATCCTTGAGAATTACATTGGGGGTACATGTATTTGTAGAGTGCTCAGCTACTTGCATGTTAATTTCACGAGCAGGCTGATCCATTGATTGCATCAGCTGGAACCCGCATTGTTGTAACCAACAGTGCCAATATATGCGTACTTGTGTATGAAGCATAGACATACATTCATCTAAGTGCTACAGATGATGAATGTGGATACTTCATTTTCCCTTGTCAAAAAAGAATTAGTCCAATAATTTTTCATGAACTGTAACATTTTGTTGTTGTGAACAAGGGAAAAAAGAAAATAAATGAACATCAGTGACCGATTGAAAAAAAAAAAAACTTTTTATGCTTTTGTTTTCTGTCTTTTGTTTTTGTTCCCAAAGTATGCCAACTTGGAAACATATAAACATAAAACAATGGTGCCATCATTGTTTTGTAAAAGAATTGTTTTCAGTATTTTGAGTCTTTTGCTAATATAACAAATGACATGAATGATTGTTATTTTATTTATTTATTGTTTTCGCTTTTTCTTCCTTTTTGTTGTTTTTGCACGAGAATGACGTTGGCACAAAATATGAAAATGTATTGAGCAGATTCTTTTGAATGCTAAGCCTATTTATGAGGGATGGTTTATATCATTGTAGCTACAAACACGATAAACAAAAGTAGCTGATCTTATGCAATAAGAAATTTTCAGAGGAATGCATTCTCTCTCTCTCTTTCTCTCACTCTTATCCTTCTTCTAAAATGTTTTGTACACCAGGTTGTTGCTCTCGCAATATATTCCTAGACTAGACTTGTGTGTATATTTGTTTCTGTAATTTGTTCTTTCATTAGAAAACTCTCAGGTAGCTGTAGTTTCTTTGTAGCAACTATCATTTCATATGTGTTTGAAATGAAATAAATTCAGTAACATTAATAAATCTTGTTTAAATTATATCCACATGATTTATCCAGTAGATTTACCCAGCATTTATCTAAATTCATGTGATCTTCTCAGTGGAGTGTACTGTTCCACTGAGAACATCATCATTTAGCATCTATGTTCCATGCTGGCATGAGTTGGAGTTTGACAAGATCCAATGATTTCAGGCACTGCATTGTGTTCTACTGTCTATTTTGGTATGGTTTCTATAGCTGGATGTTCTTAATGCCAACTATTTTACAGTATGTCCTCAGTTCTTTTATTTTTGGTGCATCAGCACTAGTGAGATTACCATGCAGCTTGTGAGACTAAGAACCCAAAGAGAGTGGTGGCACTATACTAGGAGAGGAAGGGTTAAAATGCGAGGGAAAAGGCCAGAGCAGAAATAGGCTTCCTGCTGTAGAGAGGCCACATGGCTACTCACATTTTAGAAGAGAAAGTAAAGATGATCAAGGTGGGGAAGGTATAAAATAGTGATGAGGAGGTGGCTGTGTGGTAAGAAGCTTGCTTCTCAATCACATGGTTTTGGGTTCAGTCCCACTGTATAACACTTTGAGCAAGTGTCTTCTACTATAGTCTCAGGCTGACCAAAGCTTTGTGAGTAGATTTGGTGGATGGAAACTGAAAGAAGCCTGTCATGTGTGTGTCCCTCACCACTGCTAGACAACTGGTGTTGATGAGATTATGTCCTCATAACTTAGCAGTTTGGCAGAAAAGATCCATAGAATAAGTACAAGGCTTTAAAAAAAATAAAAAGAAAGCAATCCTGGAATCAGTTCATTTGACTAAAAATTCTTTGAGGCAATGCTCCAAATAAGCAAAAAGTCATCTGTGTAGATTCTCAAGGTACAAGTGAGTAAAAGTGAATGGGGGACAGATGAACCAGGAGTATCGGTGAGTAGAGGTTGCAAGAACATATAAGGAGTAAGGTTAGAAGTGGAGTAATATATGAAATGTTCTATTTTGCCTTGCATTTTTTCAAGAGTGTTGTCCAACCCACACCAGCATGGAAGCTGGATGTTAACCCTTTAGCATTCAGATTATTTTGTCATATGTTATGTTTCTTTATTCACATTATTTTAAATTACTCATGTATTCTCTCATAACTTTGAGACTTCAATGATGAAATTGTATATACTGAGAGTGACATCTTATGGTATGTGTGAGAGGCCTGATAGGGCCAGTATGAATAAAAAAAACAAGTAGAATATTTAAGCTAGATATAGACAGTTTAAATGTTAAAGGGTTAAATTATGATGATGATGATGATGGCAATGAGGGTACCAGTGAAACTAATGATTATGGTATCCAGTTTAGTATAATTTCAAATATTTTTTTAAACTTGGCTTTTCCTTTCATTTCATTTAGCATTGCTAAAAATAAGTACCAGATGTATGTCACTTAAATCAACTAATACACACACACCCTTCCCTGCAGAATTCATTTGCCTAAAAGAAGTCATTAGTTTTAACTTCTTTATTGCATTTTTTAGTAAATGGTTGAATCTTCATCAGCTGACATCAGAAAGACCAATTAATTAAAAGGCCAAGTATTTCCTCTTCTGAATACTTTGTTTCGGGCATTGCTATAGCATATTTATTATGGTTTACAGTTAGAGGGATTATGTTCAATCGCCATTATAAGTACTGACAATAGTATTTGACTAGGAAAGGTTACAAGTGCCACTACCCTAATTTTGAATTCATAAATTAAGTGAAAAATAAGTGTGAAAAATATAAATGTAAATAGTTAGCTTTATTGAAATGTCACTGGTTCTCTGGTTTATAGTACTACAGTTTGGCAACACTTCCAAAATAGGTAGCTTGCTACAAAATAGGTAGCTTGAGGATGGATTGGGGCAAATATGTTTGAAGGAGTGGCACTTGTAAATAGTAATGTTTCTGTATTCTTCAAATTTGTTCATTTTATTATTATTTTTCTTTTTTGTTAGTGGAACAAATTTGGGTCATGTATTAAGTAAGAAACCAAGTGTTTTTGACCAGGAATATGACATTTATAGGAAGATATTACTGGAAAAGATTATTTTGGTTTTGATGGATATGGTTGTAGTGTGTGTAACAGTTCTGAAATAGATATCATACATGTTTATTACACCTGACTTAGAGAGGAAGTCCAAGAAATACACACATGTATTTTGTTTTCTTCTCTCTTTCTATTTTACGGACATACTCATTTGCACTCAGCTCATTTCATCCTTGTGTTTCTTAAACTCAAATAGATACTATCAGGTTGGGTAAAAAATAAGCAACATTTTGAACCATGAAGAATTTGTACCAGATTTTTGCAGAGTTTTGAATTTTTTTTAAACATGTTTTGCAATTGTCTGATAATACAGACATAGACTTGCTCAAATGCATCAATAAATTAACATTGATATTTTTTTTCACCGTTGTTACAATCATCTGAAATGGAACTGTCAAAGTGCGATATTCAAGCAGTTTTGCTATTCAACTTCAAAAAAAGGATGTAAAGCAGCTGAAACTGCTTGCGATATCAACTAAACGTTTGTGAGGAAATGACCAGTGAGTGGTCAGCTTGAAAATGGTTTAACCCTGGAATTTTTTCTCAAGTCGGAAATGGCACAAGGTTTGTATGCATGCGAACCTTTTGAGCTGTCATTATAGTGTCATGCACTTCAATCATACATCTTGGCACTACATACTTACCAGAAAAACTGGAGCGGTACTATACTACATCACATACAATGGGAATTTTAAAGATTTGGGTTATAAAATTTTTGACTGCAAATATGTACCAGCCGGGCTGAAAAGGTTAAACAATTTTGTAGTGAGTGGAGACCTGAGCCTTGAATATTGTGAGCATAGTGGATGCTCATCTATCCTCGATGATGGTCAATTAAAGACCATCATGGAGAAAGATCCACATAAAACCACTTGAGAACTGGCAAAAGAATTTCAAGTTAGCCAGAAAACTGCCTGCAACCATTTGCATGTGATTGGAAAATCAAAAAAGCATGACAAATGGGTACCACATGATTTGAATGAAAATCAGAAAATGTGCAGATATGAAATTTGCTCGTTGCTTCTTCTCTGTAATGTAACCAGACCAATCCATTTCTTGACCGTATTGCAACTTGCAATGAAAACTGGATTCTGTACAATAATAAAAAGTGTTCTTCACAAAGCTTGGACCAAAATGAAGCACTGAAAACCCTCCCTAAACCTAAGCTCTTCAAAAAGAAGGTTATAGTGACTGTTTGGTGGTGTACTGCTGGACTCATCCACTATGACTTCTTAAAACCTGGAAAAACCATTACTGCAGAAACATATTGCCATGAAATTGCCAAAATGAATGAAAAACTGGTACTCCTCCATCCCAGACTGATCAACAGAAGAGGGCCAATCATTCTTCAGGACAATGCTTGACCACACACTTCACTAATGATGTTCCAGAAGTTGATGGTACATTCTGACACATCTTCTTCACCATCTTTTCTCTTTCTAACCTTTCCTTTTCTCTATCCTTAGCCATGCATCTCCTCTACAACATGACATCTGTTTCTGTCCCTCTATCATATTTTAATCTCTCATTTTTAGTCACAAAGCCACCCTGCAACTGAGGGGTCCTGTCTTGTTAGTTACTTAATGATCTCGTTGTTGGTACCATGTTAAAAAGCAGCCAGTAACCCTTTGTAAAGTGATTGGTGTTAGAAAGGGCATTTAGCTGTAGAAACTATACCAAAGCGGACAGCAGAACTTGGTGCAGTCCTCTGGCTTGCCAGCTCTTGTCAAACCATCCAGCTCATACAGGCATGGAAAATGAATGTTGGATGGTGAAGATGATTGTTAGTGTTAAATTTTTCACACATGTTTTGGAAAAAGCCATGTAAAAGAAAGCATTTGTTAAGTTAAATTAGAAATTTGTTTGGAATGCAAATTGTAAAACTTTACACGCAGAATTGTTAATCAAATCACAATAGCAGTATATAACAGCTGTAGCAATTTTTAAACATTTTGACATATAGAATCCATTAACTTCTTTGTGTGTGTGTGTGTGTGTGTGTGTGTGTGTGTGTGTGTGTGTGTGTGTGTGTGTGATGAATTTTGTTGTTTTATTTATACTTTTCTATTAAATGTGTTCTAATGAATAAAAATTACCTGCAAAATAATATGAAAAAGCAATGAAACAAAAATGCTTAGCTGTAATTTTAAGCAGATATGAAAATAGGTAAAAAAAAAAAATATAGAAATAATTAAAAGTAAGCAGCTTTTCATATTTATATGGAGTCTCATTTTTGACATTAAATAGCAGTTCTCATTTCTTAGGGTTTGGTGATAATTACATATTACTTCATTTAAAATACTTGTATGAATTACTGAATGAAATGGGGACAATAATTTGAAGAATTATAGTGTATCAAATGCCGTAATTAGTAGTACTGACTTTTCTTTCTTATTTTTCAATTTTAAAAAAAATTAATTGTTCTATCATTTAGTTTCCATTGGCTGATCATATTTCCTGTAATTAGTTAATAATTTCATGAAACAGGAGATGACACGTGTCAAAAGAGGCTTTGCTAGTGATAGAGCATCTGTAATTAGATCATAGTTCACAATGTTGGAGACTAGGCCTTAAAAAGTTTACCTAAACTTCAATCTCATCTGCAACAGGTGGTGGTTGTTATGTTGTTTAGCCCTAGGTCAATGTTGATCAAGCAGGCCTCTGATCAAAGGCATTTCAGCTGTGACCATAGCATCTTTTCTGAAGACAGTTCATATAGGACTATTTTATCCAATATTTACTTCCCGTTTTTTTTCAAGACCCTGTAGGAGAGATTTGAAAGAAATTTGACTGCTATTTCTAACAAGTCAAGTAAACTTGTGGAGGTTCCTTCATGGGCTTCTCCAGCAGTTCTCTTTACAGATCTGCTTCATTGGTAAAAATTGGATGTGTAAATGGCTCATATTGCTTAAAAGGGAAAAGAGAAAAAGGTTCAGAAGGAATAAACTTCACATTCCCCTACGAGTTTTCCTTCTTTCAGATAATAGACACACCAATAAAATAATATTTGATGATTGTATTCTTATAATCTGTAACTTAGCAAGGGCATTAGTTGAAGACACTTGCCCAAGGTGCCACTACACAGCACCTTTTACAAGTTTTTTCTGTAGCCCTGACCAACCAAAGCTTCATGTGTATATTTGGTAGATGGATACTGAAAGAAGCTCAGCGCTAACAGCACCATCCGAGTGTGATCATTGCCCGAGCAACTGTCTGGCTCCTGTGCCAGTGGCATGTGAAAAGCACCATTCGAGCGTGATCGTTACCAGCGTTGCCTTACTGGCACTAGTGCCGGTGGCACGAAAGGAAACATTCGAGCAAGGTCGTTGCTAGTGCTGCTGGACTGGCTCCTGTGCAGGTGGCACGTAAGAAACACCATTTCAGTGTGGCTGTTGCCAGTACCGCCTGACTAGCCTTCGTACCACGTAAAAGCATCCACTACACTCTCGGAGTGGTTGGCGTTAGGAATTGCATCCAGCTGTAGAAACTCTGCCAGATCAGAATGGAGCCTGGTGCAGCCATCTGGTTTGCCAGTCCTCAGTCAAATCGTCCAGCCCATGCTAACCTGGAAAGCGGACGTTAAACGATGATGACGTACACACACACATGTATGCGTGTGTTTGTGTGCGTGTATGTGTGTTTGTGTGTGCGTGTGTGTGTGTGTGTGCATGTGCGTGTGTGTGTGTGTGTCTTGACATGGACAGACATGATTGTAAGTAAGCATCACTGTTCATACAAGAGGTTGTTTATTTCCAGTTTTCCATGAAAAACATGTCTGGTCGTGGGGGAAATATATTGTCTTACTTGGAAACAGGTGAGAATTAGCAACAGGAAATGAATTCAGTTGTAGAAGAAAATCTACCTCAACGAATTCCTTCTGATCCATGAAAAAGTGGACATTAAATAGTGATGATAATGTTGACAAATTTTATGAGTTGTTCAGTTAAACAGTGCCTAGACCTGTATGACTCAGCTAAACTAATCACAAACCAGCAAGGGAAACTTCTACATGGCTACTAGATCCACTAGTTTATCCTCCATTCCCTACCACCACCACCACCACCACCACCATTTTACAAAGAAAAAAAAAAGATATATTAGATGATGACTGGGATGCTTTTATTCAAAACTCTGAATTATCCAGCTTGACCATCGAGTTATAATACAGAGTGGGGCAGAGAGGACAGACGTTTTTGAAAAATTCATAAAATCATTAATTTTGGCAGTGTTCATATTGAATTAGCATCAATGTGTTCATATCAGATTAGCATTTGTCAAAAATCAAGTGAGGAAAACAGCATCCATCATGTAGTCTCCGGTTTCATTGATGCATTTCTGAAGGTGTTCTTGGATGTTGGCCTCCACTCTCTCCAGCATTGCTCTGTCGATTTGGGCGACTTCCACATGTATAGCTTCCTTCAAATTGTCCAATGTGTGAGGCTTATGTACATACACACGTGCCTTGAGATTTTCCCACAAGAAATAATCACACATGGACAAATCAAGGACTTGAGGGTGGGGGGATGTCAGCAAACCTGGAAATGAGGCGGTCACTGAAGAGAGGGTGAAGAACATCCATTGATGCTCTTGCTGTGTGGACTGTCACCCCATCCTGCTGAAGCCACACATGTGGAATAAGCATGTTTTTGTTGTAATTCAAGCACAAAGAAGTTGTTTATCATCTTGATGTAATTCTCGGAGTTCACAGAAACAGCATTTCCATTACTGTCTTCAAAAAAGTAAGGCCCAATGACGGCAGCTTTTCCAACAGCACACCAGATCGTCACTTTTGGACTGTGCAGTGGTCTTTCGGGCAGTTCTCTCGGATTTTCAAAAGCCCAATAATGACAGTTCTGTTGATTCGCCATGCCATTGAGATGAAAATGAGCTTCATCATTCATTCATTAACAAAATGAGGTTGTCATTTGCCTCAAAAATTGCTTCCGTTTGATGTGCGAAGTTAAGCTGCTGTGTATAGTCCCATGGTGTCAACTGTTGCCCATTTGTATTGATGGAAATGCAGGCCCTCATGCCAAATATGCTTTACTAATTGATTACTGATGCCAAGTTCAATGGAATGCCTCTGAGCAGAGTGATTCAGGACTCTGTATCAAAGCTTGTCTGATGTGTTCCACATTTTCCAGTGTCCGTATTGTTTGTGGCACCATCACCGATCTCGTATTCATTAGTGTACCTCGTGCACAAAGTGCATTCATCCAACATAAGATTGTGTTATGGGGTGGGAACAGCCTGATTTCGGTGAATGTTGAAGTGGCACTGAAACTCAGGCTGAACTGCTGTGACAGACTCGTTATTCTTCACGTACCTGTCGTAGGCATAAAAAGAGGTTGCTCTATCGTCCACAGTGTCATGGCTTCACCTGAAAAGAAAAAAAATGCTAAGACACCACAGACCAAATGGTACCTGTCAGACATATGCCCTTCCCCCTGGGGCTGAGTAATAGCCATTTCAAAAATGTCTGTCCTCTCTGCCCTACGCTGTACAATAACTGGCAATCCATCAAATCTTAATCCAGTTAATGAAATTTACCATGAATTTGCTCTTTTTATGACTTGGTTGTATATGTTATAAACATGCAATTGGAAGAATATTGCATCTAGTTTTTAATGGAAAAAGATTAGGCAAAAATTGAAAACCCATTGATGTAATTTTTTTTTATATAACTAGAATGTTACCTATGTCATACAACAGGTAACTTTGGAAGTATACGTTTACTACATTGGGTAATTTAATTAATTATAATGTATGCAATATTTCATATTACCCACGGTGGCCAAAATATATATTGTAGTAATTGTAGTGATATATTCATTTGGAACAGGTTGTTATAAATTCTCAAGTTAGCAAATACCCTAGTGATTAATGCTAAAAAGAAAAAAGAAAGAAAAAATCCTTTATTGATGCGCATCTAACCTGAAAAGCATCAAAGAAAAATATTCATTACAATGAATACTAACTACTGCAGAGCTTTTTTCAGCTACAGCTAATTATCCTATCATTTAACACCGCCTCCTCTATGATGCTCTGTGTGTGCCTGCAGCATTCTTTTACTCATTGCCTGTCACCAAGCCTTATATGTGCATTCACCTGCACCTCTTATATTAACTGTACTTTTTTTTCTCTCTCTTTCTCTCTCTCTCTATCTCTCTCTCTCTCTCTCAAATCTGTATGGTGTAAAGCATAATTGGAGAAAAATCAACTGATGAACTAACTGGCATTTATATTAAGCTATTATTAAACAGAGATTATTGTTACAGCTGTAGTTATTTACAAGGCAGAGTATTTAGTATCATATTTACTCAATTTCTATGTGATCTCCAGTATATGACCAATTTTTGTAGCTAAAAAATTGGTAATACAGTTTATCATCATATCTTTCATGACATTAAACTTTGCCTGTTCTGTGTATCACATGTGACACACAAGACATATTTCCCTGGCATCTGTGCATCATGCATGACACACATACCCAGTTTTTTTCAACCACCAGAGTAACTATACTTTATGTTACTCTGAATGTATAAAACAAGGGCTGACTAAGCATTGGATGTTTCAGATAAAATTATGATAATGCTTTTGACAGACAAAGGATTAAGTTTAAATTTCGACGAAATTCTAAGTTTAAATTTTGCACTGTAGCATTATATCTCTTTTCTACAACCATACTTTTTTTGTTATATAAAGGCCAAAGGTTTTTTTATTGTCTCTGTTTTTTTCTTTTCCTTTTTACAATTAGCATACATCAGTAATGTAACTTCCATGTTTTAAATTGTAATCCTATAAATAATCCCTTTTCAACAACAGTATGTATGATCACACTATCAATAATGTTTCTGATTACAGTGAACCGTTGCCATTGGATGTGTTTGCTATGTATGCAGTGTTTAATAAATAATTGCAGGCAGTGAAGTGTATAAGTTGTTAGATGGTCTCGGGGGCTACTGCTCTCAGTTTCTTCATTTCCATAGGTTTAATGTTAGTCTTTTTTTATTATTTTTATTACACTGATTATAATGCTAATCCCTAATTTTGACTGTGATCTTTTATATTAAATTTTTTCCACTTCATACTTGAATAAATCGGCGCAGGAGTGGCTGTGTGGTTAAGTAGCTTGCTTACCAACCACATGGTTCCGGGTTCATTCCCACTGCATGGCACCTTGGGCAAGTGTCTTCTACTATAACCTCGGGCCGACCAAAGCCTTGTGAGTGGATTTGGTAGACGGAAACTGAAAGAAGCCTATCGTATATATATGTGTTTGTGTGTGTGTGTGTGTGTCTGTGTTTGTCCCCCCCAACATCGCTTGACAACTGATGGTGGTGTGTTTACGTTCCCGTAACTTAGCGGTTAGGCAAAAAAGACCAATAGAATAAGTACTAGGCTTCCAAAGAATAAGTCCTGAGGTCGATTTGCTTGACTATAGGTGGTGCTCCAGCATGGCCGCAGTCAAATGACTGAAACAAGTAAACAGAGAAAATGCAGTATGTATCTCTATCCTGAGTTTAATTCCTTCGATATACATTTTGCCCTTTGGAAGTCAGTAAAATATAAGTAATCTTCTCTAACAAATTGTGCTAGTATGAGAGACCCTAAGAAATATAGACTGTTGCTTAAGAGCAGTCGTTCATATGACCCTTAGGGGTCCATATAAAATTTTGTTATTAAAATTTATCTGCAACAAATTGGTTATACTTCTTGAATACACAAAATATTTGACTTATTTTTAAACAATTCCTAATAATATTATAAAAATATAATGGGATTTTTTTAACATTGAATGTCTAAGAAGGTTCATCCAAGTAAAGTAGGAATCAAAGGCGTTCGGTTAAAAAATGGTTGAGAAACACTGCTTTAGAGTATCAAGTTGTATCCCTCTGTATGCTCTTATTTTAAGTCTCACAAAAGTAGACTGGTTTGTTTGTTTTTTTTGTTCACTGAAGGACTGAATCCTCACAAAATTTTGTTTGTATTAATTTGAGTAATAATATTAAAAGTTATTATAATTCTCACATGCTAAAAATTGAGCTTTGATATTTACTTGCTAGTCTCTACTACCAATATGGAGGCTCAATGGCCCAGTAGTTAGGGCAGCAGACTCGCGGTCATAGGATCGCGGTTTTGATTCCCAGACCGGGCGTTGTGAGTGTTTATTGAGCGAAAACACCTAAAGCTCCATGAGGCTCCGGCAGGGGATGGTGGCGAACCCTGCTGTACTCTTCCATCACAACTTTCTCTCACTCTTACTTCCTGTTTCTGTTGTGCTTGTAATTCAAAGGGTCAGCCTTGTCACACTGTGTCACGCTGAATATCCCCGAGAACTATGTTAAGGGTACACGTGTCTGTGGAGTGCTCAGTCACTTGCACGTTAATTTCACGAGCAGGCTGTTCCGTTGATCGGATCAACTGGAACCCTCGACGTCGTAAGCGACGGAGTGCCAACAACAACAACAATCTACTACCAATAGTATCCGTAAATTCTCTTCATGCTATCCTCCACTTCGTACAAAGGACAGTCTTAAGATAAAAAAGGGTTTTTTTTTTGCTTCCAATAAGCTAATACAGAAATGTGTGGGTGGTGTCAAACTTCTCAAACAGCTTTGTTTTAAAATGTTCCATTGACAGCAGAGTTGACATTGTCATTGACAACTATGTTGCTAACAGTATTAGTGGTTAATGTTGCTGACAATATGATGACACCGTTGCTAATGATAATGGCAGTAAATTTGATAATAAGATTTGGCATTGATTTTGATAACGGTATTGATCATATGGATAAATATTATTAATGACAACGATGTTGATAACCATTATTAGTAATGACAATATTGTTGACAATTACTTTCATTAAGATAAAACCACCATGGAAATAATCGATCGATACTGGGCATTATATACTACCAGTCAGAAAAAATGATAGATAGGAACATACATGATGGTATGGCTAACAATTTTGCTTCCCAGCACATGATTTTGGGTTTAGTCCTACTGTGTGGCAACTTGGGCTGATGTCTTCTGCTATAGACCCTGGCCCAAAAAAGCCTTGTGCAGGAATTTAGTTGGCAGAAACTGAAAGAAGTCTCTTGTATGTTTAATGGTATGTATATTTATATCTCCTTGTCTTGACATTATATTATTATCATACAAGCAATGTTATTTGCTTCCAATCATGCTGGGAGGGAAAAAACAAACAAACAAACAAACAAAAAAAAACATACCTGGTTTTGGGAAAATATTACTTGCTTGAAAACAGGTGAAGGTTGGCAACAAAAAGGCAGCTGACAGTAGAAAATCTGCCTCAGTGGATTCATTTTGAATTGTGTGAGCATGGAAAAGTGGATGTTAAAATGATGATGATGATAATGATCTGTCACTGACAGCAGAAACCCTGTAACCATTCAGTCCTTCAATTTATTTGTTTAAAACCTCAATGTAATTAAATGGAAGACAATTATTTCCTCTTCATCATCAGATCCACTTTTCCATGCTTGCATGGTTAGACAGAATTTGTTGAAGCAGATTTTCTATGGCTGGATACTCTTCCAGTCACCAACATTCACCTGTTTCCAAACAAGGTAATATTTCTCTATGGCCAGACATGATTTCATGGAACATTGTTAATGAACAGCACTGTATGGCAGTGACACTTGCTTTACAATGTGGCAGTCTAAACAAAGATACACATACATATATGGCTTCTTTCCATTTCCATCTACTAGATCTACTCACAAGACTTTGGTGAGCCTGGAATTATAGTAGAAGACCCTTACTCAAGGTGACAATGTAGTGAGACCAAACCCAACACCACATGGTTGGAAAGCAAACTTCTTAACCATACAGCTATGCCTGAGTCTTTATTAATAAAAAATATATTCTTAGTACACATGTCTTTGTGTTGTAACTTTTCTTAATTATCAATTGCCTAATCTACACCAGTTAATCTACTGTAGGTATTAATTGCTAGATAAACAGTCTGAAAGAGTGTGTATGTAATTTTAACTATACTGGAAGGAGACCCACTCAAGTTGAAATCCCAGTTCCTTTGTTTGTTAGATATGTTTGTTCTCTCTAGGGATTATATAACCCACAAATTGTTAAATACTTGCATATACAGAATTTATATGTAATATTTTATATGGGTATAATATTGATAATTTGTATGGTAGTGTAGTCATTTGAATCAAAATTAGTACATGATTAATACTTGTTCTGTTGACTCTTAAGTGATATAAAGTGGATTTAGATGTTGGAGAGCATTTAGTCCAAACATCTATCATTTCTTTCTTGTCACTTCCTAAGTAAAGGCAACAGTAAGTTATAATATAGATAGAAGACTAGAAATTTGTAGAGAGTTTAATCAACTCCAATACTTGACTTGGTATTATATGTCATTGGAAGGATGAAAGGCAGAGATGAACCCTGAACATAAAAGGCCATAACTAAATAGTGCAAGACAGTACTCTAATGATTCTGCCTATGTGTCACCACTATTATAATAATTGATCTTGAAGCAGCTATCAATAATAATAATGATGATGATAATATAATAATAATGATAACAGGGACTTCCCTATAAAGACTGACCATATTGAAACAAGAAGACCAGATAGGGTTATAGAAGAAAAAAATAAACAAACTCTGTAAAATCATAGATTTTATGATTCCTAATGATAAGAGTTGATACCAAAGAAATTGAAAAAAAAAAATGAAAAATATAAGGACCTAACCAGAGAGCTGAAGAGACTGTGGGTAACTAAAACAGCAGTTATGTTATACATGTGATAATTGGTGTGTTTGACACAATACCCAGACTGCTACCCAAGAGACTGAAGTTATGGAATTGAGACTTGTATTGTTGACCTGCTGAAAAGTATCATCCTGTATTTTGCAAGAATTCTAAAGTGCTTGAGATTTGAGGAGACTTGTCACCAAACCTCAAAATAACATTCCTGCCAATTAAATTAACATGTAACAGCTTAATAATAAGAATAAGATGGATTTTTAACATGGACTCATGATCACAGATTTTAGGGAGAGGATTATACTGGATGATATTTCCCTCTAGTGCTTCATTGATCCTCAGAAAGTCAAATGGCAAAATCGACATTGACAGTATTTGATCTCAGATTCTAAAGAGATATAACTAAACACTAAGATACTAAATCTGTTGCTTCACTGATTGTGCCAATTCCAAATGGTAATAATAATAATAATAATAATAATCCTCTCTACTAAAGACACAAGGCCTGATATTTGGTGGGAGGGGACTAGTTGATTACATCGACCCCAGTGTTTCACTGGCACTTAATTTATCGACCCCGAAAGGATGAGAGGCAAAGTTGACCTCGGTGTAATTTGAACTCCAAATGTAAAGATGAAATCTGCTAAGCCTTTTGTCTGGCATGCTAATGATTCCTGCTTCACCAAGTGTACCCCTCCCTCAATAATGATAATGATCATATCACATAAACATCTAGAATTAATGATTATAATAGCAGAGGAGGATTATTGTTATTGAAGCAGAGTGGAAATTTCAGGTTTTCTGAAATAGGATATTGTTGAATATAAATCACATTTATTATATAGATCCTTTTTTTTTTCTACCTTTTCTTTCTCTCTGGCATATTTTGGAATTTGTTAATAACAATCTACAATAAATCTTTTTTGCTCTCTCTCTCTCTCTAGTTATGTACGTTTTTCTTTTTAGAGTCTCTTTTGTGATTCAAAAAAGATTTTTGCTTTGGATAATTTAAGTATCTTTATACGTTTCGTCTCAGTTGGTAGGCATTTTTTTCCTTGTGTGTGTGTGTGTGTGTGTGTGTTGAATTCTTGTCAATAGTATTTTTGCATTGATTTCTATGTAAAAGTATCTTTGCTCAGTCTCTCCCCCCACCTCTTTTTCCTATTTAAACCTATCAATACTTTGTATTGACTGTTAGAAAATGCTAGATAGTGTGTTGTTGTTGTTTATTGTCTGTTCGAAAGTGTCATCCTTGCTGCATTTGAAACCTAGAGCAAAACGTATCAGTTTACTTTCTCATACGAATGGCTTAGCTTTCCACCTCCATTATAAAATCTTTGAAATGTCATAAGTTCATTTGATTTGTGTGTGTGTAAGTGAGGAGAGAGAGCAAGCCTCTCTGTGTGTATGTATGTGTGTGTGTGTGTGTGTATGCGTGCACGTACCTACACATGCTCTTGTATGAAAGGATTGAGTTACTTCCTCCTAATTTAAGGAAAATTATTGATGGAAGCTATGATTAGAGTAAGTTTAGTACAGCATCAGGGATGATGTTTAGGCCTTAATGGTATGACACCCAGGTTTAGGAGCAAAGTGTTAATAGGCTCAACTGTAATTAGCTACTAGAGCATTTTCATCATTAACATAAACTCAGTGTATGTGTGTATGCATGTGTATAAATAGATGTATCTATGTTAAGTGTGTGAGTGTGTAATATATATATGTGTATACAAATACAAGTTGCTTATATTTCTGTAGGAAATAGATATGAGCTATACAATTAAGTATTTACATACTTGGCACTTATTTCTTCCTAGTTAGTTAAAACACCCTTTCGTAAGAGCAAAATAAATATATAAATAAATAAGTCTTTAGTTATTTATTCAGTCAATATTACAGTTCTGTTTAAAATATCCCTCACATGCACACTTGCACAACACACATACACACACACACACACACACACACACACACACACACACACACACACACACACACACACACACACACACACACACACACACACACACACAATTTACTCAAAGAATTGGCAGTGTTTGATACATGAAGAAAAAGAGGTTTATTGCATGAATCTGTTGCTTTTTTTTTTTTTTTCTCTCCCATTGATTTTAACTTAGAATGAGATGTTTGAAGCAATTGTAATTGAGAAATGTGGAAAATCTAGCAGCCCAGTGTCAATTGAAAATCCTTCTATTGTCTGCATAGAGATGAGTGAGTAATTGACTGTTTTAACAGTCTATTACATTTATTATATCCTTTATGATATACTATTAAGGGACTCTGGTTTGGAAGTAATTTATTTCACTTAATAGAATGCATAACTAGCTGAAGGTTGACTTCTTTTGTTCCCCACCCCTTTTTTTAATGTAGTGAAATCATTTTATCGTTTAGAACTTTTTTTAATACCAAAAAGTTAACGAGTCTGTTGTTTTATTGATTGTCTTGCATTGTTCTCTGTGTGCTAAACTGAAAAATCTTCATTGTTTATAAATTATCAATTTATGCATTTATTGCATTCAGTTTCTCTTTGTTACATTTCGTATTTACAATTTGTAAATTAATCTTGTATCCATCCATCTATTCCTGTCTTCTTTCTGGCTACGAAGTCAATTAGACAAATTAGAAGCATTTTGGTGGAAATTAATAGTGAGAATAATGATGCATTTGGAAATAAAAATTGTCATGTTGAGGATATCATAAAGAAGAAATAGATTGATGATCATAAACAATAGCATACCTATTCGTACTTGGAGGCTACACAATGTGGTTTTGACCTCATTGTGTGTCTCTTCAGTCAAAGCTAACCCAGATCACTGAAACTAAACAAGAGTAGTGGTTTTTGTTTATAGAAATCAGCTGTGTGGTAAGAAGTTTGCTTTGTAACCCAGTCCCACTGTGTGGCACCTTGGGCAAGTGTCTTCTACTATAGCCTCATGCTGATCAAAGCCTTGTGAGTGGATTTGGTGGACAGAAACTGAAAGAAGCCCGGTATGTGTCTGTCCCTTACCACTGCTTGACAACCATTGTTGGTGTGTTTACTTCCCCGTAACTTAGTGATTTGATAAAAGAGACTGATAGAATAAGTACAAGGCTGTAAAAAATAAGTACTGGGATCAATTTATTCGACTAAAAATTCTTCAAGGTGGTGCTCTAGAAGGAATTTTAGAAGACATTTTTAAATATTAATTTTTTTTCAATATTAATTTCATATTACCTTGATTAATATTTAATGTATAAGAGAAATAAGCTTTTGGCAAGCCATGCTTATGAAGTAGCTTTCAAGTTTAAGATGGATTTAATTTGCACAATTTTGTAATTATATAGTTGATGGTAGAGGGGTCACCATCTATGATCTTTGCAGGCCCACCTAAGTTTAAAAGATAAGAATGAAGAATAATGGTTAGAGGTGGGCTAAACTCTGCAGTGCAAAAATATTAGTCATATACTGTTTTTGGTGCTTCTGCTGGTGGGATTGCACTACCACATGGTACCAGTTAGTTCACTGGTACTCAGGTTATCAACTGTCAGCTAGTAGACTCAAGTTTTATCAATTGGGCCAGCTGTGGTTCTCTCATTAACAGATAAGAAGATATTAATAATAGAAAGGATTGTTAAAAAAGAGAAAAAGGATTAGCTGCAATAGTATTCAAAAAGTTTGTCCTTTATATTTGATAGGAAATTTCCAATCCAAAAGAACAAGAAAAACAATCAATAGTTGATTATGATAGAAGCTATGCCGGAGTTTAGTGAATAATGGTTGATGATTTGAAGAACTACTGGGTGATGGAAGTTTCTATTGCCAGAGTAATTTTGGAGGTAATAGTAGTCAATCAACTGTTCATCATCATTGTTTAGCATCTGCTTTCCATGCTGGCATGGGTTGGATGGTTTGACATGGAACTGGCTAGCAGGGAGCTGCCCAGACTACAACTGTCTGTTGTGGTATGATTTCTACAGCTGGATGCCTTTCCTAACGCCAACCACTTAACAGAGTGTGCTGGGTGATTTTTACGTGCCAATGGTATTGGTGTGTTTATGCAGCACCAACACAGGTGCTTTTTAAGGGGCACTGGCACCTGAAAGGACAAGCCTGTATGTGTGGAAGACAATGATTTTACCTAGATTGACATGTCTTATCAAGCACAGCAAATTCCCAAATAACCCGGTCTCTTGTCATTTCTTCAGTGAGACCCAGCATCTGAAGACCCCATGTCTTCCTGGGTTTCCTCCTTCCGCAGGTACCTTCCACAATTAGAGCTTGGCACTTCTTTATGCAGCTGTCCTCATCCATATGAACCACATGATCAAACCAACACAGTCTTCTCTCTTGCACACAACTGTTGAAAGAATCATTTGGGATGGAGTGTTCTGTTACATGGTTAAACTGAGAATAGTTAAATCCTCTTGGCAACAGTGAAAATGATGAATTTTGGAAAAGATGGAAGGATACAGTTTTAAATGAGTGAGAGAGAGAGAGAGAGAGATAATGTGTGTGTGTGTGTTTGCTACCAAAGGCGTTATGTTGATATGGATTTTTCTAGAAATATTGAGAAAAGACATAGCTTTATCCTTGGGCATTCACATTACTGTGTCAAATGCAATGCTTGTTTATTCACATAGTTTTGAATTAATCATGCATTATCTTGTAGCTTCAAGATTTTGATGATGTGATTGTTTATCTTTATAGTCACTTTGTAGGATAGGGTGTGAGAGGCTGAATCTGGCTGGCTTGAACATAAAGCAAATAGAATATTTGGACTAGATATAGCTGGTTT
The DNA here is from genome assembly GCF_001194135.2 of Octopus bimaculoides. Taxonomy (NCBI): domain Eukaryota; kingdom Metazoa; phylum Mollusca; class Cephalopoda; order Octopoda; family Octopodidae; genus Octopus; species Octopus bimaculoides. The sequence continues at coordinate 114,586,725 of NC_068984.1, read as the reverse complement.
AAATGCCAAAAGTTTTAAACCAAAGGGTTAATTTTATTTTGGAATGAAGAAGAAAATATCCTTTCCTTTAAAAACAAGTTAAGGTTGGTAACTGGAAGAGCATCCAGCTGTAAAATCCTGCCTCAAATAACTCCTCGTTCTAAGCCATGTTAGCATGGAGAATCAGATGTTAAAACAAAGAAATGAATCAATGAACTCTTGTATAATGTGTGAAATTTATAACTGAGCAGTGTAAATTTCTAGATGACATTGGTTGATTTTGCTGGAGGACAAGAAAACATGTTTTGAACAAGCAGTATCAGGTTGTTAGCCATTTCATATATACAATATTAGTATTTTAGCGATAGAATTTTAAAATTGGAACAGTGACTCATTAAATAAGATAGAATAAACATTGCTTTTCAAAGAATATAGTTTTAGGTGACTGGAATATGTTGACAGATCTATTTAAAAATATGACGGTTTGTTTCATATAGAGTCTTACCATATTTATTCAAGTATAATGCGATCTTGATTAAGGAAAAGCTGGAAGGTACAGTTTTAAATGAGAGAGTGAGCGTGTATGTGTTTGCTACCAAAGACATTATGTTGATATGGCATTTAAATCAAGTACAATGCAATCACCTAATTTTCGTTCTAAAAATTGGTGATATATTTTATCTTTATATATATATGTGTATATATATATATATATATGTGTGTATATATATATATATATATATATATATATATATATATAT
>NC_068984.1:114577747-114583686 GCF_001194135.2 Octopus bimaculoides | reverse complement strand
TATATATATATATATATATATATATATATATATATATATGTGTGTGTATATATATATATATATATATATATATATATATATGTGTATATTTCGCCATGATAGACCGCTAGCCACTACACGTTCCTTTTTTTTCTCTCTGTGTTTCTTTCCTTGTTTCTTTCTGTGTTCCTTTCTGTGGAAGAGCGTAGGCTCGAAATGTTAAAGACTTTTCACTTCCTGACCATTATACTAATACATCTGTTTGTTTTGTACACCACCTGTCTTCGTCTTTTGTTTTTTTTGTGAATTCTCCCTATATCTATGGATTGCAGTCATGCTGGCAGGGCTGTGGAGTCGAAACAAAAAAAACTTTGCCTCCAACTCCTGTACTATTGGCACCTCCAATTTCGACTCCAACTCCTGGTCTACATACCTCATAAAGCAAATGCATACGCTTGTATATTGAGTAGGCCTATATGTTATAATTGGTTTATATTAAAGACTAAAGACATTCTGAGTCGGAATCAGAGTTGGTATAGTTTTACCGACTCCATGACTCCGGCTTCACAGCCTTGCATGCTGGGGCACTGCTATGAAGGGTTTAATCAAACAAATCAACCTCAGTGTTTATTTAAGTGTGGTACTTATTCAAGTAGTCTCTTTTGCTGAACTACTAAGTTATGGAGCTGTAAATAAACCAACACCAGTTGTCAAGCAGTGTGGGAGAGTGAATGCACACACAGTGGCATCCACACAGTTTCCATCTACCAGATTCATTCACAAGACTTTGGTTGGCCTGATGACATTGTAGAAGACACTTACCCAAGGTACCATGCAAAGAGACTGAACCTGAAACCACGTGGTTGCAAAGTTAGCTTCTTAACCACACAGCCATGCCTGTGCCTGAATGATTTATTGCAACTCTAATATCACTGTTAATTGACATTTTAACCTGCAATGTTTTTGAAACTAGTCACTTTTAAACAATAGAGTGTCTAGTCACTCATCACCAGTATGCTAACAGAAGTAACAATTGCCATTGGATGTATTTACTAAGTATACTGTGTTTCATAACGTGAGATAATGAATGAAGTGTAAATATTTGTTGTTAAATGTTACAGGGCAGCAGACTCGCGGTCATAGGGTCGCGGTTTCGATTCCCAGACCGGGCGTTGTGAGTGTTTATTGAGCGAATACACCTAAAGCTCCACGAGGCTCCGGCAGGGGTGTTGTGGCGAACCCTGCTGTACTCTTCCATCACAACTTTCTCTCACTCTTACTTCCTGTTTCTGTTGTGCCTGTAATTCAAAGGGTCAGCCTTGTCACACTGTGTCACGCTGAATATCCCCCGAGAACTACGTTAAGGGTACACGTGTCTGTGGAGTGCTCAGCCACTTGCACGTTAATTTCACGAGCAGGCTGTTCCGTTGATCGGATCAACTAGAACCCTCGACGTCGTAAGCGATGGAGTGCCAACAAGATGTCACAGGGCTACCACCCTAGGTATCTTTTCACAGGTCCGTTGTTGCATTTCTTTTTTGTCTTGTTCCTTGTACTTGAGTATTATCCCTCAGCTCCCTGTTTTGACCCCGATTTTTTCTCCCCTTATTAAATTTCATGCATTATGCCTGCGTTTGTTCATTGGTTTCTTTTGGTGCCCATTTTTCTATGCTATAGAGAACTATTTGAAGCAGGATTTTGAGGCTAGATGCTCTTCCTAGTGCCAAACCATACCTGTTTTTCAAGCAAGAGATTTTTGTATCCCAGAAGTCTTTGAAAATACAGAGAAACCACTCATAACATCAACAAGTATTGTGAGCATAATCATTGTTTCACTTATGTGACAACAAACATAGAAAATGTTATTCATGCATGCTTGTGTGTGCATGCATGCACATGTGCACACAAACACATATACTCACTCTTATATAAACACAACTAACTTTCTGTAGTTTTCAGCTACCATATTCACTCACAAGACATTGGTCAGCCCAGGGCTGGAGTAAAAGATACCTAGGTTGTCGTGCAGTGAGATTGAACCCAAAACCACAGGACTGCAAAGCAGGCTTTGTAACCACGCATTCATGCCTGCAAACTTCTTAACATCAAAACTACATCTGCACCTATGAACATGTTGGTTTGCCGACTTTTATTATTTTACATTTAGACTTCATGGGCAGACTCTTGTTTTCTTATGTACTATGTGTGCTTGATATTATCGTGAGGTAATTTATTTACTTTTAATGATAATGTAGTTAACATTGCATTAAGTTTGTATGGATTTTTGTATTATTTAATTATCTAACAGCTTTTTGAATTCTGGGGAAAAATGAATAAAAACTTTTCTTTACTGGAAGGTTTTATTAATTTTTAATGGAGAATTAGTATGTTGTTATAAAATTTGTTTGAAGTTGCTTTAGTTGGTATTCATAGCGCATTTTCTTTTTATAAGTATTTTTTTTTTGTGTGTGGATATCTTATATTAGATAAATATTTACTTTAAAAAAAATGTTTTTTTTCTTTTACTGTATGTTTAAGGTATTGAAAATATAAAAAAAAAATATGTACAAAATCAAATATAATTGGGATTGGTGAGAGTAATTTATAAGAACTTTCCTCTTAAGCTTTGTAAGACTGGTATCTTAGTTAAAGATGACAATCTTACAAAACTGTTGAATTGGTAAACCTTGTATTTTTGGTATTTTGGTATTGTGGTGTCAGTAAGGTGCAATTAAATTTTCTGAAGTAGTAGTCATGATGACTAAGTAGGTAGACTATAAAGTTGTTATTACAAAGTAATAACAAATTAACTTTAAAATGTTGTTCTTCTTTTTTATATTATTGATATTTATCATGTTGAATACTTTATTATGTAATTTTCTGTTTTACCATGTTTTGAAAGTATTATATGACTAATATGTTTACTAGCAAATGTTTTTATTTTTCATCAATATATATATATATATATATATATATATATATATATACACATACATACACACACTTGTTTTTATGTATGTGTGTCTGTGCACACTCACACATGGGTCATTAACCTTCTTAAATTCTGGTGTAACTTGAATACTGCCTCACCTTGTCCTATCTATATTTCTGTACTGTTAGCTCTTTTTTTATTGTATTATCTCTGTTATGTAATCTGTTGTTTTGAAGGGTGGTCTGAATTAAACAACTCTGACATATCAGTTGTTTTTCATTTTTCCTTAGTGCAAACAGTGTGTTTATATTTATAAATTAATTCCTTCAATTTAAATCACATGCTCCCCCCCTCTCTCTCTATATATATATGGAGAGAGAGAGAATTTCACATAGCAAAAGACTTGTCTTTTCTCATTTTCGAATTGCTTCATGACTATTCTTCCTGGCCTGTACAAGTGGCATATTTTTACAAACTCAGATACCCGATTGCCTTTCTCAGGCAGACATTTTAATGTGAAGTGTGAGTAGTAACTAGTTTCTGCCCATTTAAAGCAAGTAATGACTATTTCCTTTAAACAACTTTCTGTATTCTCTCTACATGGGCAATGCCTAACATAAACCATAGTTTTAGTGACTGGTGTGTGTTACAGCTAGTGAAATTGATGGGGATGTCAGCTCATTGGCTAATAGGTCACTTGATTCATATCTTTATAATAATAGTCTCCAAACTGTGTCCATGACCCAAACACGTATTGTACAGTTGATGAGTTTTTAGCTAATGTGTAATATTAGGCTTGAATCCTTTCATGGGTGTATATTTCAGAGAGGAAAAAGCTAACTAATAGATCTTGCAATTCATATCTTAAAAGGATGGTCTCTAAACTGTGTTCATGGCCCAAACAATTTAGCTTTTGCTACAATAGAAGTGTATGATTTTTGTTTACTTAGCCCAAGTTTTTCATAACTTAACCCTTTTTATAACAACCCAAGACCACCTGTAGATCTGTGATACTGACTTTCTTTGAAAGTAATCAAAATTTCATCTTAATTTACGTTCCAAATGCACCCTTTAATAATGACGGTTGTTTTACTCAAAATAATTCAAACAAAGGCAATGTATTTCAACAGAAATTTGGTAACTAAAGGATTGAAGAGGAAAAGCTTCAGCAGGTTGATTACATTTGAAATATAAAACATTATGATAGATTTCACAGTGCTCAACAGCTCAAGGAATTATGGAACTTATAAAATCAAGAATCAAAATTAGAATAAAATGACATGGTGAAAGTCATTTCATTTGATAAGAATGAATTAATTACATGTTTCAGTAGAGAAGATGCAAAGATGCTAACCATTTGGTTCTGAGTTTTTATCTTTTTACTATTTCAGTCATTGGACTGCAGCCATGCTTGGACACCATTGCTTTGTAGGGTTTTAGTCAAATAAATTGAATCCAGTATTTTTTTGCTTTAGGCCTAGCATCTTGTCTCTTTTGCTAAACTGCGAATTTACGGGGATGTAAACAAACCACTGTCAAGTGGCAGTGGTAGACAAGCACAAAGGCGCACGTGCGCGTGCGCGCACACACACACACACACACACACACACACACACACACACACACACACACACACACACACACACAATATGTGTGGCTGAGTGGAGGTGTAGGCATAGCTGTGTGGAGGCACAAGCATGGCAGTGTAGAGGTGCAGATGTGGCTTTGTAGTAAGAAGCTTGCTTCCCAGCCACATGGTTCTAGGTTCAGTCCTACTATGTAGTACTTTGAGCAAGTGTCTCTATTGCCTCAGGCCAACCAATGTCTTGTGAGTGGATTTGGTAAATGGAAACTGAAAAAAGTCTGTTGTGTGTGTGTGTATATATATATATATGTGTGTGTGTGTGTGTATTTCCACCACCACTTGACAACTGCTGTTGGTGTATTCACATGAACTTAGTGGTTCAGCAAAAGAGACCACTAGGATAAGTACTAGGCTTAAAAAAAATCCTGGGGTTATGTTCAATTGAAACCTTTCAATGTATGTACTCCAGTATGGCTGCAGTCAAATGACTGAAACAAGTAAAAGATAAAAGAAAAGATATATATATATCTATATATGGCTGGTTTCTTTCAGTTTCCCCTCTATCAAATCCACTCACAAGGCTTTGGTTGGCCTGGGGCTATAGTAGAAGACACTTGCCCAAAGTGCAATGCTGTGCGATTGAACTTGGAACTATATGGTTGGAAAGCAAACAGCTTACCATGCAGCTACACCTGTGCCTATCTTCTTCAAGGAAGATAGTAAAAAAATTTTGTGAGTCTTCAGTTGAAAATTATTGGCAGTATATTTTTAACTACTCTTCTCATTTGTTATCTTTAACAATGTTGAGTCATTAATTAGATTAAGTAAAGAGAGAGAGGAACCTACATTGTTGCTTTTTACAAACGTATCTGGCAATATTTGGCATTGTTGAAATGCTGAAAACCTCTATTATTGTAGGTCAAATTCCTTGAGTTTGCATTTGGCTTCGATATTATCCTATTGTTATATATTTAATGCATGTACTTTAGAATGTTGTTCATTTGTTCTTCACCATATTTCATGTTTTTTTATCTTTTCAGGGATTGGGAAAATTCCCAAAGATGCAGCCAGTGTGAGATCTACCCACCCAATACCTGCATCTTGTGGCATATATTACTTTGAAGTAAAAATTATCAGCAAAGGAAGAGATGGGTAAGTAAATCTTTAAAATCATTTGTATGTTGTTGTTGTTGTTGTTGTTGGCGGTGGTGTTGATGGTGATGGTGGGGTTGCTGCTGTTGTTGTAATTAGTGGTTTAATTCTGTTGCACTGTGTTCTCAGTGATTGCAGGAATGTATACATTTCAACCACAGATTTAATCATATCAATGCACATCCTGGCACATATGCTTATGTCTTCATTTATATGCAGATGTATGTCCAAATAGGAGCTTGCATGAATGCACACATGTGCATACACATTGATATATATATATATATATAT
>NC_068984.1:114573570-114576821 GCF_001194135.2 Octopus bimaculoides | reverse complement strand
ATGTGTCACCAGCACATGGAATTTCTTCGAGCGGGATCGTTGCCGGTGCCGCTGAGTTGGCTCTTGTGTGGGGTTCTGGGATTTTTCGAGCGGGATCGTTGGAAAAATCCCAGAACTCCATATATATATATATATATATATATATTCTACACCTGCCAAACTTGCCTGCAATGGTTATGCATGGGCATAAATATAAATTCAACAAGCATTACGTATCATTATTATAAAAACTTGCATGCATACAATTATGTGTGCATATGCATATGTTCAATTGATTGGAAGGAAGGGGTTTACACACTCACGCACATACACACGTACATGAACGTGTGTGTGCGTGTGCACGCACTCGTGCATGTATGTGTATACACACACAAGCACACAATGATGGATCACAGTAGTAAAGATGCTGGGGCTGGGGCCGGGGATTGAGTATGGACAGATCCAGTATATTACCATTTATTATTTCACAGACAGCGAGATGAAGGTGGGAGATTGTTAATGAGCAAATGAATGGTACAGACCCAAATGTAAATAATAAACATTTCAACCACCACTACCACCACCAGCATTTTACGACCATTTTGCCATGCTCATTTGAGTAGGGCAAGTCTTTTGTAGCACAGCATTTTATTACTGATCAGAGTCCCTTTGTCAACTCCTTTGTGAGCTTCAGCCTCTTGAAGTCAGTCTTCACTATTTCTCCTTAGGGTTTCCTTGGTGTCTCTCTTCTATATGTTTTGTCCATTTGGAGTGCCTGGCATTTCTTTATACAACTGGCACCCTCTGTGTGTATCACATGTCTATACCAATGCAGTTCTCTCTTGTATATCCAATCATTTATATTCATGTTTCTCTCAGCTTATTTGCACTCCACTATTTATGCACGCTTGTTTTACACACCCATTGTTTATCACTCTTTCCAAATCCATCCCAGTTGTTCCCACCCTTGTTTTTATGATGTAAGTATCCCATCAAGCTACCTTGCAGTGAGAAACCTGTTCTATTCTGATCCTTTCTTCCATACTTGAACTTCTTATTTTCTAGCATAAAGTTGCTTCCCACTCTATTGTAGCCTTACTCAAGTTGAAGGGATTTTAGTCTTGCAAGCTTCATGGAAACCTCACTAAGTTTGGTGTCATGAAAAAAAGCACTCAGCACACTCTGTAAAGTGGTTAGTATTATGAAGGGCATCCAGTCATGGAAACCATGCCAAAGCAGACATTAGAGCTCAGTGCAGGCTTAAGACTTATTGGATCCTGTCAAACCATCCTACCTATGCCAATGTGGAAGATGGACATTCAAACAGATGGACATTAAAATGTGGTGGTGGTGGTGGTGGTGATGTAGCATGCTTCATTTTCGCCAGCCTTTACATATGTTGGATGTTTCGAGGCTTACATCATGTTACCATGCTACTAACCACACTTCATACACCCATACAATCAGCCCTTCACTCTGAAAGAACCTCTTTGTTGCCTGCAGAGTTAATAGTTCCCTGAACCTTACCCACCCCTTTCTTACTCTGGCAACTATACATTCAGAAGACCCACCTCTACTGCTAATTAGGTCACCTAGGAAACAAAAGCTTTCAACTACTTCTTTTGAGCCTTCTGAACTTTGAATCTATGTTTACATGTATACTCTTACTGTTAACTACTCCTTTACATCTGCCACATACAAAGACTACTTTCTTTGTCATCTTATCTATGTTCCCATTCTACACTTGTGTGTTTATTGTTTATCCTGGGTACACAGTATGGAATTCCTACTTACTTCTTTTCTTGACATTGAAGATGAACACTTCCCTGATGGCATTAGAGTTCTGTCTTCTTTCCTGCTAGGTGATGATGACTCTCTCTCTCTCTCTTTCTCTCTCTCTCTCTCTCTCTCTCTCTCTCTCTCTCTCTCTCTCTCTCTCTCACTCTCACACACATTTATGTGTGTGGACATGTACAAACACACACATGAACACACATAGATATAAAGGGTTTGAATCTCAACAGCAGTTTTAAATTATATTTTCAAATGGGACTATATATATATATATATATATAATAATACAAATGATATAAGAGCATATGCATGTATACATACATATATGTACATATCTACATCTGCATGTATATACAGATGCATATCCGGGTACAGGACATCAGACAAATAAACAGGAACAAAAAGCACAAAAATGGACTCTGTTTACAGACAACAGAACGAACACACAGGAAAACAGACAAGCCACCTATGATATATATATATCATATATATATCATGCAAGCATGGAAAATTAATGTTAAACAATGATGATGATGATATATGTATATATATATATATATATATATATGTATATATATATATATACATATATCATCATCATCATTGTTTAACATTAATTTTCCATGCTTGCATGGGTTGGATGGTTTGACTGAGAACTGGTGAGCTGGGAAGCTGCGCCAGGCTCCAATCTCATTTGGCAAGGTTTCTACAGCTGGATGCCCTTCCTAATGCCAACCCCTGCGAGAGTGTAGTGGGTGCTTTTTATGTGCCATCGGCATGGGAGCCAGTCAGGTGGTACTGGCATCAACCATGCTCGAATGGTGCTTTTTACATGCTACCGGAATGGGAGCTAGTCAGGTGGCTGCATAAATACATGTATAGATACATGTCTGTGTATATATGTATACATACATACACACACACACATACATATGTATGTGCAGGTCTGACTTTGTGATTAAGAAGCTTTGCTTCCCAACCATGTAGTCTCAGGTTCAGTCCCACTGCAAGGCATCTTGGACAAGTGTCTTCTACTTCCTCCTGTGAACTAAAGAAAATGGTTGGTTTGTTTAGTTACATAATATATTAATCCACACATTTATATCGCTGATATCTTGATCAATATTACCAATTGTCTAAAAATATTACCAATTGTGTAAAAATTTGCATGCACACAGTTGCTTTTTAACTCCAGTGGTTAATTTAAACTATATTTTCAGTTGATGCATACATACATAAGCACGTTTATATTACATAGATATGTACGTTTGTACACATAATGTGTATGTATGAATGTATATGTATACACAACAAAACTAGAGTCCTTTTGTTGCTGTCATCACCAATAGTCACTTAATTTTTTACCTCAGAAAATTCATTATATAAATAAAAAAATTCTATTGGTTGTTTATTGTCTAAATTTGTTTTTCCATCTGTAAATGGAACTTCTAAGAAATATATATATATATATATATATA
>NC_068984.1:114565544-114573560 GCF_001194135.2 Octopus bimaculoides | reverse complement strand
TATGTATACACACACACACACACACACACACACCAAAGATCTTATTCTCTTTTTTTTCTTTTCCTTTATTTCAACAATGAATAAATTATATTGTTGCTCTGTTGACAAAAAATTTGATAAGTTCCATTACTGATCAGTTTAACCCTTTCATTACTGTATTTATTTTGAGATGCTCTGTATTTCTTTCAATTACTTTAAATATAACAAAGAATTTAATAAATTAACTTAGTTATCATTCAGCTAGTGTTAGGAACATAAATTGCGACTAAGGTTTCGTGGAAGATTTTAATTCAAAACTTATGAAAACAAGACATTTGTACTCAGAGCCAGAGCCGGTTTCAGCCAGGTTGGTCACGAAAGGGTTAAAGACCTGCTAATTAGTTCACATCAGCTAAAAGTGGAATAGATGTAAAAAGTGAGTTACAGCAACTTAGGGAGAAGAGGCAATGTTTTTTCATAATTTTTAAAAGGTTTTTTTAAGGTTTATGTTAGTAGAGGAAGGGTAGCATTCATAATGTTTACCAGGGTTTCTGTTATTGGTTGGGAAAAATGAAGAAACAAATCTCAGACTGGAGTCCTAGCTCAAATGCTTGTAGCACAGATTTAAGTCTATCACCTAAATGGTATAACGAACAAATGTTTGTCATTAACATGTAAATTCTCTCTCAGTAAACATTTGCAATGATCTGACATATCTCATAAGAAAGGACATCTCTGGAGAATAGTTTATATTGAAATACTCTGACTCTGTTTCAGTTGCTTTAAAATAGTGAAGTATTAAGTAAAATAATTTTGCCATTATTAAGCTGGTGTTTGGAACATAAATTAACATGAAATTTTAATGGAAGATTTTAAAATTTGGATTATATTTTGAAGGGATTTGTATCATAGAGCCAAGGATAGTATCAAAATGGCTAAGTAAGTATGTCACTTAAAGGGTATTAGTGTTTGTTGTTGTTTGTCCAAATTCTGTCTCAATAAAAATCTACAATGGTCTGACATTCTTATCTAGTAGGAATAGCTATCTTTCAAGAACAGTATCTGATGAAATGCCTTGATTTCATTTCAGTTGATTTTTAAAATAGTGAAGAATTGCGGCCACAGGCAGGTTAGTACCAAAAGGGACAACATTTTAAAGCTAGATCAATGCTCGCATATTTTGCCTTCAAATAGATTGCCACTTGGAAGCAGGCATTCTATATAAGAAACTATAGTGAAAAATTTTGCTCAAATTAGATTGAATCATTGATGCATGCCCTAATGCATACTCCAGATATTTTCGTCACTAGTTACACATTGAAAAACTTGTTTTAGCATCAGTAATAATTTTATAACTTTTTTCATTACATCAGCAATATTTGAGAAATGTATCCATTTTATATTTTTATGCAGTTTGTTACAAGTTAGATTTCTTTCTTTTATCTCAGTGTCAATCTTTCTTTGCTACCGTCCGACATTCTCATTCAGTGGGATCCTATTGAAAGGTTTGCCATTCTCAGGGAAATATCTTACAGAATGAATAATTTTCAAATAAGTATCTTTAAATCATTGGATACAAATAGAATGGTATATGTTAGTTTTTATTAATTAGAATACATTTCTTGACAAAATGTTCTTTGAATTTCTCATATCGCCTTAAACACTTTTTTTTTCTGAATACGATAAATATTACTTTAAAGTTTTGATAGGCATCTATGTGGTGCAATGTTTTCTCTCATTTTATATTTGTGTGTGTATTTGTAATTGCAGCAGACAGATTTAAGGTTTGAATGCTAGTGTTTTAGTGTGTAGGGATATTGCTTTAAAATTAAAAACATATATTTGCTGATTTCTCCCCACATCTCAACTGTTCTAGGTAATTCAAAACAAGATTGTTTCCAAATTTACAGATTGATATAAAACAGTAGTAGATGTTGTCAAAATCTTGTGAGTTACGATAAAAAGGACATGAAGATGATTTTATATGTAATAATAAAAACAATGTCTCTCAAAAGAGATTGGTAAATCATGCCAAACAAAATGCAGACATTCCCCACCCATTAGACCAAAAGCTTTCAAAATGCAGAAGAAAAAACAAAATACTGGATGTCTGGTGAAGTACTTAACTTGGTGTTCTTCAGCAGTAGTTGATGATAGAAGGTATCTAGTCATGCAATTACTGCCAAAACCCATAATTCAATTCTCAGTAGCTTGTGATTTAATGGTGGTTCATATTGTAGGGATAGTGTCAAGTGTGAGCATTCTCTGACTGTCATTAAGAATATTTATCATTACCAGATTGATAATGGTATTCACAATGGTGATTAATAATGGATATTTGAGATAAAGGTGAAGTTGTAACAGGGGTTAAAATATTGGTGAACTTGGCATGTGCAGGAAGCAAAAATAGACAAATGGGTTTATCAGATTGATTACAAAGGGGCATGGTATAAATTGTGAATTAGTAACACAGTACTAGTGGTGTAAGTATATCCTTCACAGATACGAAAATAGATAGCATATTTGCTATATCTTTAGATATATAACTGAATTATAATGTGATATAACAGTTGCTGCAGTCTTTTTAAATAAGGTTTGTAAAAAAGCAAGTAAAAGAATACCAACCACTTTTACAAGACTCTTACGACAACACTTTGAAATACAGTTGACTGGGATATAGTAGTAGTAGTAATAGTTAGGAAATTTAATGTTGATGTTGGAGAACATTAAAGTTGATACACTATTGTATAATCAAGGAACACTTGAATGAAAGCAGCATAGGGATTTCAAGAGTTCTTTAATAAGAATGAATCTATATCGATAATACATGCTTATGAAAGTTAGGCAGCTAACTAACTAGCTTAGCTATCAGGTGGTATTGAATATCAGATCTACTAACTTGCCAATTAAAATGAGTGACAGAGAGATGACTATGAAACACAGACAATTCCTGGAGATGAATGTGTCCTCCGCCAAAACAAATGAAAGGTTTGTGAGATTAGACCAAGAATGGTGAAGGTGAAGAGAATAACCATAAGTAGAAGATAAGTGTGGAAATTGAAAGGCTGGCTGACATACTTTGAAAAAGAGACAGAATTTTTAAAGAATAGAGGACAGCTGGACATTTTTAAAGAATAATTCATGCAACCTAGTAACCATTTTAGTGGGTGGAGCCAAGCAGTCAGTTATATGATAGATAAAACATAAAATGTGACAAGACTGAAACAAAACATAAAATGTGACAAGACTGAAACAAAACATAAAATGTGACAAGACTGAAACAAAACAGAGAAATACAATGATAGTGTATCATAGACATTGAACTTGCAGAGAACTTGCAGCAATTGAAGAGTAACGCTCATATGATCCATTCTATTGTGATGTTAATTTAGTAGGAAAAAATAGTTGAAAAGTGGCTGAGGGTCAAACAGCATTAGTTCTGTGTATTGAGAAAGTTTGTTTCACAACCACATGGTTTTGGATTCAGTCCTGCTGCATGGCATCATGAGCAAGTGTCTTCTACTGTTCTGGGTTAATGAATGCTTTGGGAGTGAATTTGATAGCCACTATAAAGCTAGTTGTACGTGTATGTGTGTGTGTGTGTGAGAGAGAGAGAGAGAGAGAATATTTGCATTATGTGATCACATGAGCTATGATCAATATCTCCATTGTCATTTTTCTGCCAGTAAATCATTCAGTAGCTTTGCACTTTTGAAGATATGGAGAATGTAAGCCTCCCTGGCTTGAAAGACTTGTACTTGGCTTTTGTTGACTTGGAGAAAGCTTTTGATAGGGTCCCCTGATCTCTTATCTGGTGGTCAATGTGGAAACTAGGTATAGACAAGTGGTTGGTGAGAGCCGTACAAATCTTGTACAGGGACACTACCAGTAAGGTGAGGGTGGGTAACGAGTACAGTGAAGAATTCAAGGTACAAGTAGGGGTACACCAAGGATCGGTCCTCCAGGCAATGAGAGTGCAATTCAAGACAGGCTTCCCCTGGGAGCTCCTCAATGCTGATGACCTTGCTCTTATAGCTGAATCACTATCTAAACTAGAGAAGTTCCAGATATGGAAGCAAGGTCTAGAATCGAAGGGCCTCAGAGTTAACCTAGCAAAAACCTTTAGCCTTATGTCGTGCTTGAGAAGAAAACCTTTGGCATTATGTCATGCTTGAGAAGTCCCATCAAGCCAAACAAAATTGCAGTCGTGGCAGATACTAATGTCACGCAAATTGGCACCCGTGCCAGTGGCATGTAAACACATCCTGGTGTCAATGCAAATGGCAAGTAAAAGCACCCATTACACTCTCAGAGTAGTTGGTATTAGGAAGGGTATCCAACCATAGAAAGCTACGCCAAATCGGACTGGAATCTGATGCAGTTTTCCAGTATGCCAGCCCAGTCAAACCATCCAACCCATTCCAGCATGGACAACGGATGTTAAACGATGATGATAAACAAATTAATAAAGCATGGTCATATGTAGTTTTGTTATTTATGTAAAGAATGAAAAGTAATTGAAATATTCTTGTTTTATTTTGATTGGTGTCCACCATATCACAGTTTCTTCTATTAAAAGGGTATTTTACTAAAAATAAATAAAATAATGCTTTGGTCATAGAGAATATTGTTATAGTGAATGAGCTTTGGATATGAAATAATGCAGTAAAGGTTGATATTCTTAACTTAAATTGACTGGTAGCATTTAATACTGCAGTTGAAGTTACAGCTGTTTCAATTTTAATAGACGCACAGTTGCAAGCTGCTATAATGTCACTAATATCCTATCATTATGTTTTGTATTGAAATGAACACCTTTTACTTTAGGAGCATATATATGAATGTATATATATTATCATAGTTTGAAATGTAATGCACTTTGTTGAAAGCTTTAACTAAAGGAAATGTTGAGTGCTTTGTGTTACATGAATCAAGTATTTTATTGTAGTTAAAAAAAAAAATGCTATTTCCAGGAGTTTATGTTTAAAGCAGCATTTTGAAAATGGTCTTCAAAATAAGGTCAGGAAATCTTTTAATGTTGTTGCTGTCTAGCCCCTGGTCAAACATTCTTCAGACTTATTATCATAGCCATTTCAGCCATGACTATTTATCTTGTGTGTGTGTGTGTATGCACATGTATCTAGGACTATATTGTCCAATGTGTCCTTTTTGTTTTTTTAGATAGTAGAGGTTTACTCTGAGAAAGATTCAGCTGATATTTCTAGCAAGTCAAGCAGCCACATAGAGGCTCTTTGTAGATTCAAGGAACCTCTTATATTTGCCCATTGGTGTTCATACTTTAGTCTTCTTACAAAAAGTCTTATGGCAAAACGGCATCTCTGAACTGAAAGAAAACTTTTAATGATCGATAAAACTTGATATTTGGTGAAAGTGAGGATATGAAGAAAATTCAATGAATTATTCATGGTACTTAGTCTTTCAGTCCTTCATGTTTTTATTGAGAGATAAGTCAGTTTTTTTTTATAGTCTTCCAATAAGAGAAGAACTGGCAGAAATAGCTTTAACAATAATATTTCTTTGTTATTATTTACTGTATTTTAGTTGTAAGAAACAATTTACTTAGAACTGAGATACCAACATTTATTTAGTTGTAAAAGTACTTTCATTGTTGTTGGTTTACTTTGTTTTAAAGATTTTTTTGCATTTAGTCATAATAGGCAATTCTTGAGATGGATGGCGTCTTCGAGTTATTCATTCTTCAAATAAGCCTATTTATCCATGTCAACCAGTGTACAGTTTTCTGCATTTGCACAGTGATTCAGTAATGATTCATTTATCACTATTTCAGCATGTTGGGGAAGAAGTCTTTACTTTGGAGATGAGGTCATTTCTTCTTTCTGTGCTATCTAGTTAGTAAACAACTTCTCTTTTCCATGGCTTCCTTAAGTGTTGTGCATTTGTTCTGTGTACTTATGGAATTTTAGTGGAAGAACACAATAGTTGTTTCCCGTAGCTTTTTCTTCAGCTAATTCTTTTACATTACACCATTTGGTCTTCTAATTACAGACATGATCACCACTTCAATGTGGACGCATAGAATGTAAAAAGCCAATGCAAATACTGCAAAGCATTTAATGGTCAATGCTCCAATAATTCTGTCAATCCACTGCCCTGGATTAGTACTTTGTATTTACCCCTAGAATGATGAAAAGCAAAGCTGTGTTTCACAGAATTTGAGCTCAAACTTAAAAATCAGAAACAAATATTACAAAATATTTTGTCCAACTTTGTAATGTTTCTGTCAGTTTACTGCCTGATGAGGTGATTATAAGACTAAAACATGCCTGGTAATTGCCACCTGTACCTATCAAGATAACTGAAATATTATTATATACTTCACGTCGTCGTGCAGCTACTGTTTATACCTCCCTTCAGAGATTTATTATTGAAATAATATTAGTTATCAATTTATAAGATTTTTGGACTCACAGTATCATTATTTCTTGTTTACTTATTCAATACTCTCTGCTTTTATTCTTTTAATACTCACCATTTAACATCCATGTTCCATGCTGGCATGGGCTGGACAATATGACAGAATCCAGTGTCTGTTTTGGCTGGGTTTCTATGACTGGATTGCTTTTCCTAACACCAACCACTTTACAGTGTGTATAGTGTGTGTTTTTCATGGCACCAGCAATAATAGGTCACCATGCATCTTGCAAGGTGTCCTACTATTGTAACCCCTTCATCTGAGTGGGGTTAAAGTAGAGAGGGAGTCAGCTTTATGATATGAAACAGGGAGTTAAAGTGAGAGAGAAGGATTCAAAACAGAAGGTTTCTTGCTGTAGAGGAGCTACACAACTGCTGATAGTGTAAAAGAAAGGTTGTGAGTAGCCGAAATGCAGCTGGAGAAAGAAAAAAATAGTGGTGATGAGGTGTTAGGGTGGATCCTCAAGATAGGTGTTTAGAAGTGAGTGGGGAGAGGAGAACAGGTGTGTGAGTGAGAAGAGGTTGCTAGAGATAAGGAAAGGATGAAGGGATGAATATGAAGAAGAACAAGTGTTGAAGGGTGTAAGCCTTGTGCTATTTTGAAATATCAGCACAAGCTTGTTCTAGTATACATGAGATTTTGAACTTCAGTTTCCATTTTGTATCTACCGAGTAGAGAACAATTTTGATTTCTCTCTAAATGTAGATGTTAAGAGTTTCTTTCCCTTTTTGCTAATCTGACTTGGTTTCCTTTAAATATTTAGGAGGTACTCTGAGTTAGTTATGCTGCTTTGTTTTAAGCAAGTTTCTGACAACTGACATACTTGGCAGAGAAGTGGGACGAGAGGAGGAGGGGAAGGAGGAAAGGGGCTTACAAATAGGCAGATACTTTTCTTTAAATAGCTTCTTATGTTGAGCAGCTTTTGTAACATATTACATTCTTGAATTACCTAACCTCTGGCATATTTATTTATTTATTTCATAAGCAATTGAATGTGTGTCATGGTGAAATGTTGATTGAAAATGAGCTGTCATCTGGTACATTGTGATTTGACCTAGTTGTTTCCATAAAAAGGAATAGATAATCTAAATTTAGTTTACATCTCTGCATTCAAAGCTATATCCCCCTTTCTTCATGCTAGCATTTGCATTTACATTTCTCTAGCAGTAAGCCCTCTGAGTTGAGATGTTCACTAAAACCAAAGTTATAAGACTAGATTTAATATTCTCATTTATCATTAGGCATAAGTAAATTAAATAAATCCTTCAGAAGCATAATGTATGCTGTGTAATACTACTGCATTATGCTTCTTGGAGATGTTACTGTTTAATTGCCAGGATACACAACTACTATAAATGGATAATAGAATAATTGCTGCTTTTGTTAGTTAACAATGAATAGTTCCTTTTTGTGGAGTGGTTATGTATCTGTTGCTTCCTCTTGCTGGCATTACCATGTTGAATTTGTAAATTCACCTAAATATCTTCAGGTGGTCAATTTAGTTGGCACATTTTGGGTTGAAGGTAAGCAGATTGCAGCCAGTTGAGATAGATGGAGGGATGAAGGCAGGGGGGAGGGGGGGG
>NC_068984.1:114562234-114565534 GCF_001194135.2 Octopus bimaculoides | reverse complement strand
TGGAGGGATGAAGGCAGGGGGGAGGGGGGGCAATCTTACAGCCTTTGAGGTTTTTCTTTTAAACTGGAATTTAAGGAAAATAAATAGTTACCTAGAATACAAGGATAAAGCATGGAAATCAAAGAAATGTACTTAATAAGAATTTAGTCAAATGTAGATGTATGTATAATAAAAATAAAGTATTGTAGCTTAACATTTAGAATAAAAAGAAATAAATGAAATAGGTTCAGGCATGGTTAGGTTTTTAAGAAGCTTGCTTTGCAAACACATGGTTTCAGACTCAGTTCCACTGTGTGGCACCTTGGGCAAGTGTCTTCTGCTCTACTCCTAGGCTGACCAATGCGTTATGACTGAATTTGGTAGACAGAATCTGTGCGGAAGCAAGTACTGAGATCAATTTGTTTGACTAAGCACTTCAAGGCAGTGCCCCAGCGTGGCTGCAGTCCAATGACTGAAATAAGTAAAAAATAAAAAATTAAAAGAAAGAATTGGTCTTGTTGTCAGTCATTGTTGTCTTAACTTTTATTCTTGTACTGTGGTGAGAAACAAATGTCTTGTTCGGTTTATATTCAGCTTCAATATTCATGTTATAAGTGTAAGCATGCCCACTTCTATTGCAAGCGGTGGCTGCCTGTCTTTAGTTAAAGTATATCCTAAAGCAGCTGAACCAAAAGCAGTAAGCTGCAGCTGTGTGTATGCATGTCTGTTTGTGTATGTGTTCCTCCCTGTTTTGACTCTGGTGACATTCACAATAGTCACACTTTGTATAAGAGGTGTCGTTTGTTTCTAGTCTTCCATGAAAACATATCTGGCCAAAAGGAAATATAAACTTATTTGGAAATGCATGTGGGTTGGTGACATAAGGGTATCTAGCTGTGGAAAATCTGCTTCAGTGAATTCTGTCTAACCAATGTAAGCTTAGAAAGTGGATATTAAGCTGATGATGATTTGCTAATTCCATAATTTAGCTGTCACATGAGGACGAAATTTAAAAAACTACAAAAAAAATATATATATATTTAATTATCTCAGAAGATGGTTATTCTAATTCAAATATACTTTTTAAAATGGTTGTTTGCATTTAGCTTCCAGGGCAACCATAGTTATGGTATTTATAATTTCTGATGTGTTTAATCAAGCAAAAGAAAATTATCACATGAACAGTAATGCAAAGGTGACATACTAAGAAATATATCACAATATAATGTATTATTTAATAGGAGATCTAACTTATTGACCAAAAGATAAGGCATTGTTTATTCATGGAACTCTTGTGTCAGATCAATAACTCTTGCCTTATAAATTATTAGGTGTTGGAAGTTGTACGAATGTCTAGTATAATGGATACTTCTAACTAAATAATGTCTCTATGTACTTTTGTGTTGGACTTGTGACTTATTTTTATCAATGGGAAATGGATACACTGAAAAGAGATAGCATTTATCCTTTAATTGACTAATGGTCATAAATTTCCTACTGTCCACTGTACTTAGGATCAAACTGCCCCAACTGACATCACTAATCTTTCAGGGCTACATTCACAGTTACTCTTCCTAAACTCAGTTTTTTTTTAATGTATAAATAAAAGATTCGCAAATCTGGTCTTAATGTCTTTCTCAGACAATGAAGGTAACAGAATGCTTTTGAACAGATTCCTTTAGTCTATGACTACCAGTAGAAGAATAAGAAGAAAATGAAAAAGAAAAAACCCCGTTATTATCAATGACATTTCCTTTATCATTGTTTTCAACTATTAATTCAATTGTTCTCAACAACAGTCCATATACGATTTTGAGGGGTCCACGCAAGCAAAATAATAAGTTGAGCCACAGTTGTATATTAAGGGTCCATGAAGAGACACCTAAATTTCTTTCTCAAATGTTTTACATAGTTTAACCTACACAAGTTGATGCATGCATATCAAGACAGGAATTTTGAAACCAGCTTCTATAAAACTAGTTTTTAAGCATAGAATGGCTACAGGGGTCTGCCAAAATAGAATAATAATCAAAGGGGTCCATAGATAAAAAAATGGTTTGAGAATAACTGCTTTCTTTAATTCATGCAATCTGACACACCTCCTACCACTAGGTTTGCCCACTCAATCTATCCTATTCATCATTCTCACTTTGTCTCTTCTTCTCCTTCACACTAACCCTTGATATTACTCCCTTTACGACACTGTTCCTTCCTCTCTCAAAAACAACCCTGTTCCATCCCTGACCTATGCCAGCATGGAAAAAAAATGGACATAAAATAATGTTGGGGATGATTGAATAAATGAAATAAAAGCAAACATGCATTTGTGAATGGGCAGAAAAGAAGCCGGATGTGCATTGCTTATTATTGAACTGCGAAAATCCTCGTCAGCTTTTGATTTGTTCTTAATCCATATCTAAACCAGTTTTGCCTGTGTCCAACACATCCACAACGAGAGTCACTCAAAGCAAGGAAACATAAATATCAAACATAAACAAGAACAAGAAATGACTAGACGAAGCAAACAAGTCCATTTCAAATTTACCCCCATACTCCTCAAATATTGACCTAATGTGTGTACTACAAAATGATTTTATGTGATATTGTGCTGTTTCATCTTCAATTGAATTCTATGAAGATACTGCATTAGGTGAAGGCATGATTGTGTGGCGAAATAGTTCACTTTATAACCCTGTGGCTTTGTGTTCCATCCCACTGTGTGCTATGTTGGGCCAAGTGTTTTCTAGTATAGACTTTCTAGATGAAAGTGATTGGTGGAGATGGTACAGAAGCCTATTGTGTGTGTGTGTGTGGTGCATGCATGAATGTTTAATTTCCATGTGTGTTTGCATGACATCATTCAGATAATGGTGATGTCATGTTTACCACTCCTGTAAATAAGACATCTTGTAGGTTGGTGGTTTTGATGTAGGAAAAACTAATGGAATAAAAACATTTTGCTTGAAAAATAGGTAAAGGTGGATGACCAAATGAACATTCAGCCGCAGAGCATACCTTCAATACACTCAACCAACCTAAGCCAGCATAGGGTGGGGGAAAACAATGATAATATATTTATGAACATATTCTTTATCTAGTCTACAACTTGTTCACTTTAGCATCTAGTTCCAAATGTTCCATGCTTAAAATCTTTCCCAGAATTTCCCAGGTTAATGAGGTGTTTCTCAACCATTTTTTCTCATGCTCTATCCCATCACGAACACATAAAGTTTATCATCATCATCAAAGAGATAGTAACACACACACGCACGCACGCACGCACGCACGCACGCACGCACGCACGCACGCACGCACGCACGC
>NC_068984.1:114554991-114562037 GCF_001194135.2 Octopus bimaculoides | reverse complement strand
CACACACACACACACACACACACACACACACACACACACACACACACACACGACAGGCTTCTCTCAACTTCCATCTACCAAATCCACTCACAAAGCTTTGATGACACTTAACCAAGGTGCTTAGCAATGGGACTGAATCTGAAACCATGTAGTCAAAGAGGAAACTTCTTAACCACACTGTCACAACTGTAGATACTCTTTTACTTGTTTCTGTCATTTGACTGCAGCCATGCTGGAGCATCACCTTCAGCTGAACAAATCGACCCCCCAGACCTTATTCTTTGTAAGCCTAGTACTTATTCTATCAGTTTCTTTTGCTGAACTGCTAAGTTACAGAGATGTAAACACACCAACATCGGTTGTCAAGTGATAGTGGAGGTGGTGGGACAAACACAGACACACAAACATTTATATATATGGCGGGTTTCTTTCAGTTTCTGCCTCTCAAATCCACTCACAAGGCTTTGGTCACCCCGGAGTTGTAGCAGAAGACACTTGCCCAAGGTGCCATACAGTGGGGCTGAACCCAGAACCATGTGGCTGGTAAGCAAGCTACTTACCACACAGCCACTCCTGCACTTATATAGTATATATATATATATATATATATATTTATTCAAAACAAGATTTAACTAAAACTTTATTGGAAGTTTTATTCAGTTGTTACTTACATATGCTCCATTCTGAAATCCCATACAACATAGAAAAATTATTAAATGCTATCTGTAGGGCCCGCATCCAACCTTGAGAAACACTGGGTTAAGCTACTGGACTATTGATATGTAAAGTACGAATGAACACACTAATTTAGTAGACTAATTATGATCAAGAAGAACAGAGGAGACCATCCAGAATTTGAATTAACTGGACTTAAGAATAGACTGCTATGGAGACTGATTGTGATTTCTTAATGATACAATGCCAACTCCAGACATGTTTCAGCCATGTTAGGTCTTACATCAATGAATTTGAAATTGACAGCAACAATTTTCTTTATTCTTTCCGGCAAAACATTGCTTGTCTCAATCTCCTTGTCTTAAAACAGTTCTCCTTTTGATTTATATTAGCAGTGTGTCTCTGTATTGGAACAGCTATAAATAGTAGCATGTAATATAATGAGTAAAAAATCCCCAATATATTACTGTTATTTATAGCTATATCCACTTTGGGATACAGTGTTAAAATGATTCAGTTCGTATTTTCTCAAAGCTTCTACATTTCATTATGTAAAGAACTCTATCTATGACTTAATCATTAGAAGTGGTAAGAGCATCAGGCTATAAAAAGAAAGTAGTATATACTTCACCTTTCTGCAAATTTGGAAAATTCTGAAATTACATTCAGTGAAAAATTAAATATTAGAAAACATTGCCAGCACTTGTTTGAAAATCCTTCTAAAGAACTTCATAGGCAAACGATAAAAGAAACAGAGGTGGAGAGCAATTTTGGTAGATTTTAATTTGAACTTTGAGTTAGTCTGACTCTATTACTAACCTTGGTTCTATGTTTAGCTCCTTCATTTATAATTTAACAAGTTCTTAAAACCACTAATTCGCATTTTGATATCTCACTATAAGATTTTACTGGACTTCATCAAAAGCATTCTCAGCATCTGCAAATGGCTGGTGATGTTTATTCTTTTACAAGTATTTCACTGTTGGCTCACCAGAAACCAAATATTCTTATGTTAATAGGTTTCTCTAAGACTACCTTGGACTTTTTCACTTGATATCAGTATTTTTATGTGAGTCAATAGTCAATTATCAACCTTCCCATAATCTAATGCGAGTGAACAGGACTACTATTGATTGTAAAGTTTGCAGTATTTCACATCTAATCTTGAATATAATGTGACTTTTATTAATTATGTGAATTATTAGCTGTGAAGAAGTAGCTTAGAGTTTTTGCTATGATTTGCCTTCAGGCGATGTTCTGTCTACCCACAAAGAAAAATAGGTAGTGATATTCAAGTTACATAAAACGATCATTTTTATAATCATCTACTTAACATCCACTTTCCCCCTACTGACATAAGTAAGAAATGTATTTCTTACTTAAAATGACAGCATACATTAAGAACCTGTGAAGATCTACTCTAATTTGTTCCTCCTAAATCTTCTTTGGTCTAATGCTACGTTGTGTGTAACTCTCTACCACTAACTTGTGTCTTTTCTTCACTTAGCAAGCAATATGCTTTTACACACTAATCAATCTTGAATACATTTACTGATACTTTTGATAATAATGTAATCTCTAAACCAGTGCTACTCAAAGTGGTGGTCTGCAGACTGGTGCCAGTCTGTGAGCCATCGAGTTTCCAGAAAAGAAAGAAACATTATAAAATGCTTATCTAATACTGTATTATTTGTTTACAAATATAAGATAAAAAGAATTGTCAGTTTTTATTATATTCATTATATATATTGTTTCCGGTATAAATTAATATTACTAATATTACTGGTCCCTGACACATTGGAAAAAAAAAAACTTGGTATGCCACATCAGATAGTTTGAGAAGTGCTACTCTAAACCATCCTTGTTCAACATGTCTCTCATGATTATGTTGTACAGCAATCCAGTCCTATTTATTTGCCTTCTTTGCAAAGATTGCTGACTTCTTGATCTTAATTCCGAACATCTGTATCATAATTTGTCTTTCATACAGAGACTGTAACTATTTGATGAAAAAATTAAATAAATAAGTAAATAGATAAAGGTAGTACTTCTCTTAACTTCTTTCAGCAACTCCAACCCTTCTCCATGCTAAAACCATCAACTTCAGAATTAATTGGGAACCTCTCCATAATGGCTTCCAGGTATAGGAGTTAAGGATTGGGCGTTAGAAAACACCTGCATGTAACCTAAATCTAGCATTTTGAGATAATTGCTTATCATGACATTATCTAAACAACTCTAATCCATCACTCATCTGCTTGTAGTTCTTTCATTGCACACCAGGCATTAGAATTTGGAGCTGTTTTCAAAAGCCTTTTTATGGTCAATGGTTGCCAACTGGATTACTTTGTTCCTTGTCCAAGAAGCCTTTTATTATTCTCTTACACATGTACATTTGGTGATTCTGTACCATAGTTTAAAAACCAAGCTGCATGCTATTTCTAATTAATTTTGGTGCAGACTCTCAACTTCATAACTTCATTCATTAGCTTAACCTTTCTCTAATTATTCTTTTCAGTGTATCTCATTAGTCTTTGTAATAGTTAATGGTAGTGCATCTAGGCCAATTAAGATCAGGTACCCTGTAGAAAAAAATTACTTGAAACCAATTTAAATTTTCTTGTTAGAGTTTCTTTTAAGTAAGAACATGCACTTAATATTAGTTCATAAATATTGAAATTAAAAACAAGATACAAACATGTTTCTCCAAAAATGGAGTACTGTTTTTCAACTACATCAACATATTGACTCTTTCTTACTGAAATATTTCAACCTTTATCAAATATCACTGAACAATAGAAAAGATAATCAATTCTTCTATTGAAATATGGAGATCTTTACTAATTGTTGGAAGTTTTCATTTACTTCAAACTTTCAAAAAGGAAATGCTTTGATTTTTACTTCCCCAGAATCGGGTTCCTCAAGTCATTTTTTCTACATTTCTTTGTTCACCAGTATGGTCTCACAATTCTTTTTCACTGGGTGTATTTTGTTACGAGATACATGTTATGGTAATCTTACCATAACAGATGGTGTATAGGTAGACTCCATAGAGCAATGGATGAAATACCTTGCAGTATTTAGTTACATCTCTTGGTTCCAAGTTTAAATCTGCCTTTCATTCTTTCCATTGATAAAAGGCGTATTAGTCTAGTTTATATAATTGGCTATAACCACTCTCATTGAATTTTTTTTACTTAGGCTTATGATGGTAAAGAATTTTTACACTGAAAGTTTCCTACCACCTATCAATTAACCGTTACACTTAGAGTTCAGTACAGCCACAGGGAGAAAATATGGTTTGGGGATTAAGATGCTAGGTTATTGATCATGTGGTTGTAGGTTCAAATCCTACACAGCCATTTTGTTGAGCTCCTGAGTAAGGCACATATCTTTGCTTGCTCAATTGGGCCAGATGGATAAGTACAAAATTTATCCCGAACTTCCTGGTCAAGTTGTTAGCAGCTGTTAAAAATGTACAGAAGATAAACATGGAAAAATAGATATAAAAATAAACTATACACATACAAGCTAGTAAAGGGACTTGTAAATATTTGGTCAATTTGCTAAAATAGCGACCATATCTTCCTCAAACTCTTGTTTACTGCATTATTTCCCAACTGGGATTTCATGGGAAATACTGACAAATAGGTTAATTATATGAAAATTAGATGTGACTGTGTGGTTAAAAAAGCTTTTTCGCAGGTTCAAACACATTGCATGGCACCTTATGTGCTAAACTCAACTATGGTGCCAATAGATCAAATCCTTGTGAGTAAATTTAGTAGACAAGAACTAAAAGAAGCTATTTATATTACATCATATATATCTGTCTGTTTGTCTGTATGTATGTGTGCATGTGCACGCGTGTACATATACATGAAATTTTGAAAAGTTGTAGATTATATTCAATTTATAGCTTTTTAAAGAATGAGATAAAAACCATTTTTTGAAATCATCTCTTCTAACTGGCCATTTGGTAAACAAGAATTTAATAAATGACCATTTAAAAGGTATTTTTGCCTTAAAACAAAGTTATCTAGACAAAAACAAAAACAAAAAAAAAACGAAATAGTTTGTCATCTTTTATTTATTTATATAAATTTTAAAAAATTGTTATAACTTTTTTCTTTTATGTCTGGTAAAATATCTAAGTTTTATTGTCATCATCATCATCTGTCTATGGCCCATGCTGCCATGGGTTAGATGGTTTGATAAGATCTCATGGGCACAAGGACTGTATTGTACTCCAGTTTCTGCTTTGGTTTCTACAGCTGGATACCCTTCCTTATGCCAACCTTCTTGCAGTGCTTACTGGGTGCTTTTCTTGTGCCACCATCACTACTAAAGTCACCATGTAGCTTGCAACCCTATGAAAACTAAAGGCAGGGGCTTTGTACTAGCAAACATGAGACAGGACTGGGGTAAGGTAAGGTTCTTGTTGTAGAGGAGGTACCATGGCTTTTCACATTCAGGAGAGAGTGAGAAATGAATCAGTAATAGCTGTGAAGAGATAAAAAGTGGAGATGAGGAGTTGAGGTGGCACCTCCAGGTATGAGGAAAGTAGAAGTGAATGGAGACAGAAAAATTAGGAGTGGGTGGGTGAGGGGTTGCTAGAGTGTATGGGGGTGGTACCTGAAACTGGAGAGTATGAGAAATGCAAGAAGAGAGCAGTAACAAGATGACAATAAGTAGATTGTACAGATATAGAGGATAATGGTATATCCAGGAATTTGAGAACTGAGAATTTTAAAATAAATTTCTACAAAATTTAGAATCCTATGCACTTAACACTTTTGATACCAACCAATCTGATACTGCTCCTGGTTCTATGATATATACTTCCTGTTTAAAATGGTCTAAATTAATACCTTCCATCAAAATTCCCTATTAATTTAGGTTTGGTTACTTTCCTAAGTTCTTCATTATTTTCAAAATTATTTGAAACAAAGACTGTTTATCAACAGAAAGTTTAATCAATAGTAGAAATTTTTAAGCAATTTTTTCTTTTTTTAAGTGTGGAACATTGTTTTATTCAGTGCATTTTTCAAGCACACAAAACAATCCCAGTTGTTGGATTTGAATTTGGGATTTTGAGGATAGTAGTTCAATACCTTAACCACTTAACTAAGATGCTATGATTTAACTACTTTATGTCGTGAAATGTATTTGCAAAATCGATGGTGTTTAGCTTTTGTGTTATCTCCAGTTTATGATGATTGCAGTAATAATTAGGGAAAAATCCTTGCTATAATTGTTGCTAATGACTCTGTGTCATTGTCTTTGTTTAGCCTCGTGTTATCTCTGATTGAGCAAAATTATGATTAAAGTTGTTCCAACTACATTCATCCCACCTTTTGTTCAAGTATAGTGTTATCTGGGACCACATTATCTAATGTGTGTTTTATTTTCTTATTTTATTTTTTGTTAAGATGGTGAGGTATGATGACTTTATGTTTTTAAGTATTGGCATTCTTTTAACTTAAAGAGAAACATAGGCAACTTTCCAGGTGAACTGCTAAGTACTTTCCAGAGACATAGCTAAAGAGAAGGAAAGCTTTTTGTGTATTTATTTATTTTATTACTCACCTGACCCAAAAGAATTGTTACAATACCTGCAATCAATTAATCAATTACTTAGCACATGAAATCAGGAGTTGGAAGTCCTGACTGCAATCTGTAAAATAAATGAGAATAAATTAAGCTAGGAGTGTTTTTTGCTTTTCTTTTAATTTGCCAGATATTATTTACATAGGACATGGAAACAATGACTAGTTAGTCCCCTTTTATTTACCCCTCCTCTTTTCTATTTATTTCATTGAGATGGGGGGGGGGTTAAATGAATTGCAAAGATTTTTGATTACCTACTGTTGGTTCAACTTCATATCAAGCATTTTTTTTGTATATTTTTAGCAGAATTTTATTATTCTAAATTGATGTAGTCATTAGAAATAGACTAATCATTTATTCATACACACTTTTGTTGAGGGAACGTCAAGCATTTAACTCTATTGCAGAAGTGCCTAATGATAAATAAATTTGAGAGCATCTGTTGGTTATTAAATTTAATTGCCAATTTTATAGCTGAATTTTTATGAGACGATAGCATATCATCATCATCATATTGTCTACATTTCCATGCCTGCATGGGTCAGGTGGAATTTCTATGGTCAGATCTTCTTCCTTCATTGACCCTGTCTTGTTTCCAAGCAAACTAATATCTCCCCATGACCAAACGTGTTTTTTGCTGAAGACAGGAAACAAACAATGTCACTTACAACCATCACACCATGTCAAGACAAGGGTACACACACACACACACACACACACACACACACACACACACACACACACACACACACACACACACA
>NC_068984.1:114547228-114550766 GCF_001194135.2 Octopus bimaculoides | reverse complement strand
TATATATATAATCTCATTCATTTGCAGGGAATGTACATTGATTGGTTCATTAGCCACAAAGTCTCAAGCAAGATGTTGTCCAAGACATGGCAACTGTACTGGAATATAAGCTATTTAAGCTGTGAAATTCAGCACTCTGATTCCTTACTTCATTACAGCTAGTGTGTGTGTGTGTGTGTGTGTTTCTGAGAACATAATTAATAAAACCAAGACTTACCAATTAAAACTAAGGAAGAATCATATTATGCCATTGTTAAATTTAGTCAGTATTTCATTTTTTTATTTTTTTTATGCTTCATAGACCAGCTGTAAAGAGAATAATCTGAAAAGCTGATTAATTTTATCTGTGCTTTTATTTATTTGTTGATCAGCAGAGTATGGGGGCTGTGCCATTGATAGCATGTTGTAGGTTATTTATTTATTCATTCATTTGTTCATTTATTTATTTTAGAATATGTTTTTTTATTGTTACTGTGTTTGTGTTTTGCACTAACTAGGTTAGCCTTAACTGAGCTGACCTGCAATCAAAGCCATAAGCATCATACCCATCCCTTTTAAAACTTTTTCTCTGGTATTGTGTACCATGTGATGGTGCATGGCTTTGTGGTTTGGGTGTTGCATCCATGGTCGTAAGATTATAGGTTCAGTTTCCAGACTAGGTGATGCATTGAGCACTTGACCAAAACACTTCATTTCATGTTGCTCCAGTCTACTCAGCTATGAAAATGGGTCCCAGCAATAACCAGGAAGTGAATCCTGCTATGGCCCAATGTCCCATTCAGGAAGGGTCAGGTGTTGATATCTCAGTCATTTATATGGTGTAGAAACTGGGTTGAGCTCCAGTCTCACGAGTCCTTGGACTCGTGACAGACTTATGTCTGAGTCAAGTTTGTAGTGTACTTTAGACTCCATCACCCAATGTCTCCTGTGTGATTTGAGGGAAATCTAGCTGCTATTTCTAGCAGGTTCTGTAACCACATAAAGGCACCTTCAAGCTTTTGTGACAGCGATGGGTTAGAATACATTTCTATCTGATAGCAAATAATGAATAGTTGTTTCAGTTTGTGTATCAATCTTAGGTGAGAGAGACCAAAGATTGCTTTCACAGTGAAACAAAATGAAGTGAAGTGTGAAATCTTATCTTCTATATTGTATTAAATTTCACCTCCCTGCTCCGGAATCTGACATTTTGCCAACTTGGTAGAGTTTTATTTTGTTCTTCATTGGTTACCAATAAAGAATATTCACTTAAATCATTCACTGTACTTTTTTTTCTTCTTCTCTCTCCCTATCTCTCCATTAAGACACAGCTGCAATGTCGTTAAAATTCTAGTGGTTCATATATCTCTATATAATATAATATTAACCGATATAAATGCTGGTTGGTTGGTTGGTTGAGTTCTGCCGTCACACTTTATTATAGAGAGAGGGGGAGAGAGTTAACGTGTGCAGGCTGAATGATCATACTAGGCTTGATGGCAGGCAATGAATAATGGAACACTACACATGCGTGCACACACACACACACACTGAGAAAAAGAAGCATAGAGACAAAGAAGAGGAGAAAGAGTAAGAGTTGTTATGGGAGAAGATACATAAGAAATTTGTTTTATTTAATTTTGTTTTAGGGTAATAAACATTTTCTTCTGAAAATTGGTATTTATTTTCTTATTTTCTACAAGCACTAAAAAATTTGATAAAAACCAAATTATAAATTATGGTAATTCGTTATATGTAGCAGAAGCAGTATTAGTTTAAAACAGAAATCTGTATATCATATTTAAAGCAGATACATCATTAAAAGCTTAATTAACTGTGGTGTTCACTTTGGGATAGACAAATACAGCAGTTATTTAAGCTTTAAGTTTGATACATATGTTCCTATTATAATTATGGCATGTATGCCATATTTCTTAATATTACCTACAGTGGCAAAAGTATACTTCCAAAGTTATCCACCATATGACAGGTAAAATTCTAGTATTTCAATATTCATTTCAAATAATTTTCCATTTATAGAAGCAGTATGGAAAATCTTAAAAACTTTTTACAATGAATAATAAACAGATCTAATTCTTTGACTGCTGTGTAACTTATTTCTGTTCAGGTTTACTGGCAGTTAACTTTTAATTTTAATTAATAGTAATATGGCATCTATAAATGTTCTTAATTGAAATATCTTCGCATGCATACTTGCCTACTTGTAATTAAATTGCTCTCTGCATACAAATAACAGGTCAACAACTCTTGCAAATTTAATTGTTAGCACAATCATGTTACACTATACTATATGCAGATTCAGGAATCGGAATATTCGGTAATCAGAATTCTTAATGTAGCAGCAATAACAGCAACAACAAACCTATATTTTCAACCACAACTCTCGACACTGTTTTATTAATTAATGATTTGTTAATCATAAAAAATAACCAAGAGCAATGTTGTATTTCAAGATTTAATTCCTATATTTTCTTTTGTTTCTTTGTTGATGGATTACAATTCAGAGTGGAATAGGGGCGTGAGATCATCCAGTGCTGAAACAATTCGGCAGGTGTGAGATGCATGTATTGTAATTATAGAATGTTTTAAGGTAGTCTGTACACTGAAGTTTACAGATACATAGATTGAGTGTGTGTATATGCGCGTGAGCACACACACACATGCAACTTTGATAAACAGCTTTGATTTATATACATAGAAGCATTGCTACAAGAAGCTAAGCGTATGATGTTGACTCTATTAGAATATGATGCTTTGGTGGTTATAGTTAGTCATCATTACTCCGTAGGGCCATATTCCCAGTTTCTCTGGTGTATATAGTTCTCCCTTGATGGGATGCTTGGTCCATTGCAGAATTACTCATTTTTATTGGTTGAGTTGACTGGAGCAATGTGAAAATGAAATGTTTTGCTCAAGAACACAACACATTGCCTAGTTCAGGAGTTGAAAACAATCTTATAATCACGAGTCCAAAATCCTAACCACTAAGCCATGCACCTCCACATGAGACTTTTGTAACCATTGTGATTTATTTTGCCCCTTGGATTCAACTTCCACAGATAAATCTTTTTAATGGAGTCAATGAGAAATCCTTTAGGCACCTTCTCAGCATGCTAGAAGTAGCAACCAAATTTCCATTAAACTGCATGCCCATTGCTTTAACATAATTTTAGTTATGTATGGGATATGGTGAAAAAAAAAGTGATAAAACAGTCACAGCTGAAATATTCATGAAAAGTCTGCTTCAGCAGATCTGAACTAGGGCTAAATGACAACAACAATTTCTTTTTTATTAATTATTATTGATAGGCGCAGGAGTGGCTGTGTGGTAAGTAGCTTGCTTACCAAGCACATGGTTGTGGGTTCATTCCCACTGCATGGAACCTTGGGCAAGTGTCTTCTACTATAACCTCAGGCCGACCAAAGCCTTGTGAGTGGATTTGGTAGACGGAAACTGAAAGAAGCCCGTCGTGTATATATATGTGTGTGTGTGTGTGTGTGTGTGTATGTTTGTGCCTGTGTTTGTCCCCCCCCCCCC
>NC_068984.1:114544503-114547216 GCF_001194135.2 Octopus bimaculoides | reverse complement strand
AACATCGCTTGGCAACCGATGGTGGTGTGTTTACGTCCCCGTAACTTAGCGGTTTGGCAAAAGAGATCGATAGAATAAGTACTAGGCTTCCAAAGAATAAGTCCTGGGGTCGATTTGCTCGACCAAAGGCGGTGCTCCAGCATGGCCGCAGTCAAATGACTGAAACAAGTAAAAGAGTAAAAAGAGAGTAAAAGAGTAAATGATCATATATATGTTTTCAAGTTTATATTGTTCGTGACAAAGTAACTACAGTAAAATAAATGAAATGTTTCTGCTCCTTTCACCGACTGTGTATGTTAGTCAGTTTAGAATAAATAAAAACCCTTTAAAGTAGCTTAAAAAAAAAATCTGTTTTGTTCTCTAGAATTTTATTTGGAATTGCTTGTATGCAGAAAATATACCTTTTTGTTTTCTTGCAGACCTAGTTCTTTGAAGGAGGGGATCTATCCAATATATTACCAGTAGTTATCTTATTGACTTTAGAAGGGAATAACGAAAGCAAAGCCTAACCCTGGTGAGAATTGAATATAAAAATGTAAAGTATCAAGCTAAATATCTTTGAGTATTATTAGCTACAGATGTTTGCCATATGCTCCCAATTCTTTTATTTCTTCTGTAACAATGTTGAAAAGGAAATATTTCCATGGTTTTTTTTTTCCCCTCCATATTCTTGATGACATAAGGCCAACCAAAATCTTAAGTGGATTTGGTACACAGAAACTGAGAGAAGCTGAATGTGTATGTGTGTGTATGTGTGTGTGTGTGTGTGTGCGCATGCATATACATGTATATATGTGTACATCTGTTTATCTGTGTGTCTGTGTGTGTGAGTGCATGCATATACATGTATATATGTGTACATCTATTTATGTGTGTGGTGTTAGGAAGGGCATCCAGCCATAGAAACCAAGTCAAAACAGACAATGGGGACTGGTGTGGCTCCTGGCCATGCTAATTCCTGTCAAGCCATCCAACCCATGCTAGCATGGAAAACAGTTGTTGAATGATGCTGATGATGATGATGGTGTGTGTGTGTATGCATTTCTAGGAGGGTGTGAGCATGTTTGTGTCTCCTTATCTCGACATCATGTGATTGTTGCAAATGAGTGTCACAACTGGTATAACAGCAGTGTCATTCATTCCCGATATTCTGTGTAAACATGTCTAACCATGGGAAATATGACCTTGCTTGGAAATAAGTGTCAGTGGTAGAAGGGGATGTCGAAAATCTGCTTCAGTAAATTCCATCTGATCCATGCAGGCATGGAAAGGTGGACATTAAAACAACGATGGTGATGATTATAGAGAGAGAGAGAGAGAGAGAGAGAGAGAGAGAAGAAACCAACCTATACTATTACTGTGCTTTCAGTTTCTTTAACATGCAGATTTATTTGTCAAAATGTTGACACGCATTTGAACACACACACATATTCCTTTGTCTGCTTTCTGGTTCTCTAAATATTCGACCCTTTGCTTTTACTTTTTGGAATGCTTGAACAAATCAATAAAACATCGTTAGTTCTCTGAAGCAATTTTGTGTTGGCAGCTAGTGAAAAAAAAAAAAAATTTACTGGTAAAAACATGAGTGTGGCATAAAATTGTAAGACATTGAACTTCAGAGGTGGTAGATGGATGTGTTGGAGAGAGAAGTTCAGTTAGAATCTGTCACAGTGTTTCGCTTCCAACATTTTTTTCATTAATAAAATTAAGCTGTTTTAGATATTGATATTCAACAAACTGATAAGAAAGTTTCACAACATACATCTTAAAAACAATGTTAAGAAATTTTTTTTTTTGTTTCTTGTTTCAAGGGAATTTTTTTCTTCTTAAATTTTCAATGCTTTAAGTATTTAATCCCTAATTAGGCTATTATCAAATTATCAAATTTCCTACAACAGTCTTAGTATTTATAGATTTCAGATGTTTTACTAAATGATAAAAAGGTTTCAAAATATAGATATATCTTCAAAATGATTACAAGTTTTTGTTTCAAGAGGATTTTTCCCTTTTTTTTTTTTATAGATTAAACTTTCAATGCTTTAAGTTTTTTGTACCCATTTAATCTGTAATTAGATTATCACATTTCCTACTACTATCTTGTATGGCCAAATAGTTAAGAAGTTCGCTTTGCAATCATGAGGTCTCAGATTTCAATTCATGACAGTTTGGGCAAGTGTTTTTAAAAATTAAGAGAAAAATTTTGAGTAGATGGAAACTATGCAGAAGACTATTGGGTGGATTGTATCCGTAATTCACTGGTATAGCTTTGCCACACATTGTCACACTGATTCTAGCTTAAGGTTACTTCAAAGGTGAATGTGTCACTGGAATACTGACCCACTTAGCACAAATTCAATGAGTTGATATTATCAAGTTGGTTAAACAACTGAATCATCAAAATTGCACAGTACTAAATAGTATGATAAGAGAACCCTCAAAAAAAGTCAGTGCATATTATAGATACTAAATAAAGCAAACCTTGAAATATACCCGTGTTTATACACACACACATATATATATACAAACACACATGTCTGTGTGGTAAGAAGCTTGCTTCCCAACCACATGGTTCCAGATCCAGTCCCACTATGTGGCACCTTGGGCAAGTGTCTTTTACTATAGCCTCAGGCCAACCAAAACCTTCTGAGTGGATTTGGTAGATGGAAACGGAAAGAAGAGTGTCATGTATATATATATATATATATATATATAT
>NC_068984.1:114541059-114543178 GCF_001194135.2 Octopus bimaculoides | reverse complement strand
GTGTGCGTGCGTGCGTGCGCGCGCGCGTGTGTGCGCGTGCTTGGAGAGAAAGAAAGAGAGAGAGATCTACTAAATTAAAATGTATTATTTAGGTGGACAGAATTGAGGAGTTGCCCTGGAAGATAGCAAGGGAGATGTGCTGAAATAGCTACTCTGACTCATTTGGGCTTGCACTTGTAGATAGCCATCTCTACTCTGATAGCTGCAAGCAGGGATGCTCAACCACAAGCCTGTCCAGGAGCAGCTGATACTTTGACTGTTTTCCCTCTCTCTATGGTATTTCATTCCCTGAAAATAGTACCACATCGTATGATAGTATTATTTGGTACTATCTCACCAAGACCTGATATAAATGTTATCAGTTGAGCAAATTTTAACACAAACCTGTGGATGTTATCAAATTGATGGTTTTTAGATACCATATTTATTAGAGTATAATATGCACTTGTGTATAGTGTGCACCACTATTTTTAGGTATTGAAATACCAGAAAAATTTACCTTGCCTTTTATATGCACTAGGTTTTCTTTAGGCTATAATCTTTGAGGAAAATGGTGTAATTAAAAATGAAATCAATAGTAATGGAAAATGTTAAAAAGAAAGAAAAAAAAACTGGCTTTTCTGAATTGCCAAAAGGAATAGATAAATGCTTCAAAATAAGTGAATCATATACCATTCTCTAAGTCTCCTGTTTTTAATCTATTTATTTATTTATTTATTTAGCTATTGCTTTCAAAACAAGTCTTTGCATTAAGTTTTGAACGTCTGAAATTCTATGTTAAACATCATTTTATCATGTCATATATATAATATCTATATATATATGTGTGTGTGTGTGTGTGTGTGTGTGTGTGTGGCTGTTTTGATCTTGTTTTAACTCTTGTCAGTTGAACAGCCATACAACTCCATTCATAAATTTCTTTTCGGAAAACTTCCAAATAAATAATTATATTTCAACTTTTTGAGTTAAGAAACGTCTTACTTTCAACAATGCTAGCTTAATAATTTAACATTCATCATCACCGTCATTTAATGTTTGTGTTCCATGTTGGCAGGGGTTGAACAGTTTGATAATGTCCAATATACCCAACCAAAGACTGCACTATGCTCCAATGTCTGATTTGGCATGATTTCTACAATTGGATGCCTTCCTAACATCAACCACTTCACTGCATGTACTGTGTGCTTTTTTGTGTGCCTCCAGCAGTAGTGAGGTCACCATGCAGCTACAAAGCCCAAAGGGGAAGCTTTATGCTTGGAGATGAGGGGTAAAAGTGTGAAAGAAAGGACCAGAGTAGAACAAGTTTCTTGCAGTAGAGGAGCTACATGACTACTCACATTTTAGAAGAGAGGGTGAGAGAGATTGGATGGAGCTGGAAAGAAATAAAAACAGTGATGATGATGTATGAGGGTGGGCACTCCGGGTACAGTAAGGAAGAGATGGGGAATAGGAGAGGAGAAGTAGGCAACTATAATCATTCATTCATGCCTTGTCACAGGAGAATAAATGTTTGTGTGAGATTTTTTTTTTATAAAAACCTTCCAATTTTTTTCTTTTATATATTTTTTCTTCTTCAAGATGGTCTTTAACTTTTTAGAGATTCTGTGTTAATAGACATTACCTTCTGTAATATCTATTTGGTTGTTTTGATCATGTCTTTTGTAATGATATACACCTCCATTTATAAATTTCCCTTTCAAAAATACTTTTCAAATATTTGTATTATTATTTACCTTTCGTAAATTTATCAGCATTACTGGTTTTGTCTGCAAAACTGCACCTCTTGCACAAAAGAAAAAAATCAACACACATGAAAGTTACAGAGAGGGTCATAGCCCAACTAATTAGGGAGCGAATCAATTTAGATGAGATGCAGTTTGGGTTCGTGCCAGGTAAAAGCACTACTGATGCCTTATTTCTAGTGAGACAGCTGCAGGAGAAATACCTAGCTAAGGATAAACCTCTGTACCTGGCTTTCGTTGACATGGAGAAAGCCTTTGACAGGGTCCCCCGATCCCTTATCTGGTGGTCAATGAGGAAACTTGGGATAGAAGAATGGTTAGTGAGAGCTGTGCGAGCCATGTACAGAGATGCTGCCAGTAAGGTGAGGGTTGGAAAT
>NC_068984.1:114535354-114539624 GCF_001194135.2 Octopus bimaculoides | reverse complement strand
GGCACATAAAAGACACCATTTCGAGCGTGGCTGTTTTCGTGCGGGTGACACGTAAAAGCACCCACTACACTCTCTGAGTGGTTGGCGTTAGGAAGGGCATCCAGCTGTAGAAACTCTGCCAAATTAGACTGGAGCCTGGTGTTGCCATCCGGTTTCACCAGTCCTCAGTCAAATCGTCCAACCCATGCTAGCATGGAAAGCGGACGTTAAACGATGATGATGATGATGATGATGATTTATAGCCAGGTGGGGTTGGGCTTCTAGAAAATATGATTTTGATAATGATATAATATATATTTTTTTCAGTTTTCCTACAGAAATGTTATAAACTCTCTTTTACTCTTTGCTTTTGTTTTTAAAAAAGAATGATTGGATTTATTTTGAACATCAGACATTTAGGATCTAGAAATTTTATTTTTTAATTATGCGGTGTATGTAGTTTAACTCTTTTGTTACGATATTTCTGTTGAAACACACTGCCTTTGATTCAATTAATTTGATAAAGATTATGAATTTAATAATGTAATTTTGTCATTATCAAACTGGTGTTTGGAACATAAATTAACATGAAAGTTTGATGGAAGGTTTTGATTTAGATCACTTTAAAACAGGAAGTTTATTCAGTGGTGGTTTCAGGCAGGTTGATATGAAAAGGGTTAAAGTCTAGAGAGACAATTTTATGTATGTAGGATTGCCTGTCTATCACAGTTTTTGCTCACAAGTAGATTTTTTTAGTGAAATGCTCTTCAATTTATACAATAGTGTCCATTGCTTACAATGTTACAGTTGAACTGTTGCCAACAACACAGCGCAGTGATATTGTCAGGATGTGAACTGCCAATTTTTCAGTTGCTAGACGACACTCTTTTGACACAGCTTGTTTAGTAGCTCTGATCCTCTTAATATATGTATTAAAAAAAAAACAAGTATAGAAAAAGTGGTAATGAAATGAGAGTGAACAAATAAAAGTGAGAAAACTATTAGTTGAACTGAAGATGGAATAATATAATAGAATTTTGCCTGAACATCTATCCATTCTAGATGGAAGGAAAGGTCAATATCTGTAATATTGTTTAATTAATGATCAGCCTGTTAGCATATTTATGATAATTTTACTATTGAATAAAATCTAAAGGATCCTGGATTATAGGGTTGAAGTAGAAAGTTTTCAATAACCACAGAAACCATTATGTTGGACTGGACAAAGTTATTCCTTTATCAAGAATCTGTGTGTTAATCAATTGTGCACCATCTATGTCTGTGTTAAATAGAACTTAGACTGTAGGAGCATCTATACAAGTTATTGTGTTTGTCTCTAAATTGTTGCTTCACACAAACTGTAGTCAATGTTTCCTCTCCAAGAAAAGAAAAATTTCTAAATAGTTTATTTGGAGTTGGAAGAACAATACCCTTCATCTTTGCAGGAGTCTTCAAGACTCATGGAAATTATATAGCTATTGTTCAGTTTGAACTTCTGTAGGTGAATGTTTGTAAAGGAAAACATAGGTACCCTGAGGTTGTAGTAGAATGCAATTTTGAGGAGGAAGGATTGAAGACTTTAGTGTAGAGTTTGAGAATTAAGACACAGTAAAGATGATGAGGCGTGTGAGGATGTATTAAGCTTTGGTAGAAGTGGTGTGCATCATGCTTGTTTAGAGGATCCATAAGCCATTGTTGTAGACAGAGATCAAAGAAGCACCACATATATAAGCTAATGAACCTTCTACATCCAAAAAATTACAATCAGATATCTATTTTTGGATACGATCCAGGATGTTTGATGCTTATAATTGCAGCACTATCCTAAATATGTAAAGGTCGACAACTGGTCAGAACTGATTTTTTTTTTTTTTTCCTGTCATGGAAGAATAAGCCAAATGTTTGGCATGTGCCTTTGGCAAAGTTATATGTGAAGACACTTGGATAGATCATGAGGTCTGGTATTTTTGGCAGCTTTTGTAGAGACTGTAGTGCACAACCATTTATTTACTTCACGTGTGTAACATGTCTGAGCTTTGTAACCTGCTACTGTTGAAAGAGATTGTGTCATATTCCAATTGGAAAATATTTTTCAAGATCTTTGTTCATAAAACCAGTGCAAACCTGGTGTCACATATTTAGGTTGTATGGAAAATGATAGCTGTACAGGGAAGATTAGGGAAAAGTGAAGCAAGGCATTTTCTGTTTAGGAGGGTGTACAGTTGGAAGTAACAGTGAATAGTATAGGAGACAAAAGCAAGTCCCAAATAGAAAGCTCTATCTGCATGTTGACAATCTGAAAGTTGAGCGGAGTTCACTGGTGTGTGACTTAACATGAATGTTCTGCTACAAGACGGACGTGAGCAACAGCATTACTTGCACAGATGTGTGATGTTAGGAAAGACAATTTTTATTAGACCTTGCTCTATGAAACTGTATTGGTGATCACTTGGAAAGAAATATTCAATGATTTGTTGTTTTTATCAGTTTCAAGATAGTAAAAGAGATGACAAGAGATCAGTAGTTGGCTGGGTTAGAGAAGTTGATCTTTGGAATGGAGTATACTGTTATGTGTGACATGTATTTCCGTAGATTAGAATAGGTCTCCATAGTCAAAGAAGGATTGAAGAGTTAGTGGAATGCAGAAGCTAGCTTTGGAATACACAATTTTGGGGTACTGGATGAACACCATAGCACTGAAGGCTTTCTTTTCAGATTGGAAATACTGAAGGTTATTGCCTGTAGCAACTGTGTACACAGTTATGAAACAGGCTGAACAAGGAAGGATAGTTTGGGAAGAATTTTATGTGTCTGTTGTAAACAAAACCGGCAGCAAAACCAGTAGCTTTGTCTGCAGCAATGCTATTTAGAGAGCCATCTTGGCAGATGAATTGCAAAGTAGGAAGATTTTTTTATGAAAAGTAAAATTTAGAACAACAGTTCTCATTTGATTTTTTTTCTGCATCTAATTTGGAAGAAATTAGTCCACTTGTAAAAATAAAAAAATAAAAAGCTGTGGCAGATTATCAGATATATTAGTCAAGTTTGTTTATCCTGGAATTTTGGTGAATGCAAAAGTTAGTTTGGCTCTCACAATGTAATGATTTGAAACGTTGATGAGAAATTAATTAAATAAGATTAGGATTTAAAATTTTCATCCAGAAAAAAATGTGATACTTGTGGTGGCAGCAGCAGTAATTGTTTCATCTCTGATCAAACTGACTTTATGATTGAAGACTTTTCAACCATAACCATCCCATTTATTCACCCTTTCTCAGTATAATGTGTCTTAGACCATATTATCCAAAATGTCATTCCTTTTTTCTTTTTAACCCTTTAGCATTTAAATTGGCCCTACTCATCCCAAATATTTTACCTACTTTTCATTCAAACTGGCTAGATCTGGTCTCTTGCACCTACGCTACATTGTCATTCTAAATATAAACGATCACATTATCGAAATCTTGAAGCTACAAGATTATGCATGATAAATTCAAAACAATGTGAATACAAGATAATGCATAATTTATTCCAGACAATGTGAATAAACAAACATTACATTTGACAAAGTAATCTGAATGCTAATGGGTTAAAAAAAAAAAGGTAGATGTGACTTGTGGGATATTTCTCTGCTTTTTGTAGAGGCTTCCTTGTTTGTAATGTGAATTCTAGAATTCAAAATAAATTTGTTGTAATGACTGTCATGTTTTTAATGGCTACGTTAGAGACATGAAATAATTTTGAAGGAGAATAAGCTGTTCAGATTATATGATAGCATAAATTAATGGTCTATATATCCAATCTTCAATTTTTCACTAATATGCTTGTTGACATCCCCTAAATTATATTGTACAATGTTTTTTTTATTACAATAACCATGAACTAGTGTATTGTAAATGCCTTCTCTTTCTGATTCAAAATATATCTTCATGTAAACAAATTTCCATTTTTATTTCACTGATACTTTAGACACAATTTGTCAGTGTGAATATGTGTGCTGTTAAGATAAGCAAGTGAAAGTTATAAATAGGTGAGGAGGAGAAAGAAAAATATGAAGCAAAATGAAGTAAAAGAAAAAACAAACTTGCTGTAAAATTATTTATTAAAAGGTTAACTTAAAAGTATTCCAACTTTGCAAATCTTTTTGGCAAACTTCAGAAATTTTGCAAATGTTTTACTTCTGAAGGTGAATTACAAAACAATAATAATTTGGTCTTTGTAACATTTGAAAATGATCTCGTATTTAAAAATCATCTTTTTTTTTTTTTTTTTTTTTTTTTTTTTTTTTTTT
>NC_068984.1:114524421-114535229 GCF_001194135.2 Octopus bimaculoides | reverse complement strand
CTAATTTTAGTTTTAAATGTTTTCCTTTGTTCTCTCTCAAAAAAAAAAAAGTATGAAATAGCCAAACTTCCTGTTTCTTATATCCTGTAAAATGATCATCACCATTCTTATTGCAATGAAGTGGCAGAATCAGACAGTGGATGTTTGCATTCTGAGTTCAAATTCTGCAAAAAGTTTGCTTTGCTTTTCATTCTTTCAGGGTCAATAAAAATAAAGTACCAGTACTGCGGACAATGTAAATGTCTAATTCCCTCCCCATAAAATTGCTGGCTGTGTGCCAAAATTTGAAATAATTATTATTGTTGTTGTTTTTATTATTATTATTTTTTTTTTTGTTCTTTCAGTTACATGGGTATTGGACTATCTACACAGGGGGTAAACATGAATAGACTACCAGGTAAGAAGCTTTTACTAATTCGTTTATCATTAAGGTCGTGGTATTTATTTAAACTTACACAAACTTTCTTTGTTTCTTCCCCCAGTTTCCCTCTTTCTCTCACCCCCTCTACACATACACACTTGCTTGCATGTGTACTGAGATGTATTAACTCTTTGTCCTTCAAAAAATTTTTAATTCCTTCCTTTTCTCACTCACACACATTCCCTATCTCTTTCATCATCATCATCATTAAAATTGTTATATTACCAGCTATTACAAGCTGGTTTAGATCTTATAGCTCTACTATAGAGCATCTTTCAATGTGTCTTGATCATACGTTATCTTTTTTTTTTCTTCCTGTGAAACCTACCATTCTCAGGTTGATTTGAATGAGATGATTCCATTTCATTTTGGATCTTTATATGGTTTGCCTATTTCATGAGTACCTCCCACCACTAATTCTCAACACACATTATCCACTTGCATCCCATGTCCATACTGACATAGTTACTTCATTCATGGCTTTGTTATACTCTCATTTTAGCAATTCCCTTGTGCGCTTACCCTTTGTTATATATGTTGGTT
Source organism: Octopus bimaculoides (assembly GCF_001194135.2). NCBI lineage: Eukaryota > Metazoa > Mollusca > Cephalopoda > Octopoda > Octopodidae > Octopus > Octopus bimaculoides. The sequence goes on along the minus strand of NC_068984.1, from coordinate 114,534,265 downwards.
AGCATTGCTCATCAAATGGAGTATATTCAATTTGTTCTTCTCCAATTACTGCAGACCCTCAACATTTGCTACTGCTGCTGCTGTTTCACAACTGTGCCATATCATACATCCTACATATGACTCATATTGCCTGCCTTTCATAATGAAAGAGGAACTCTTTGTTGCAAACAGAATAACAGTTTACCAAACTTCTCCCATCCTTTCAAACCTTAGCTGCTATGCTATCACAGGCATTTATCCATTAGTATGTCAATTATATTAACTCAACATTTACTACTTTGAACCAATTATTGATGCAGTCCATATTTGTGCTTTGAACAATTCTAGTAGATTTGGTGCACCTAAAGTTATGGTTCCTTATTAGTCTTACAGAGATCCTATTGCTTCTACTGCACCTTTCTCTCTCCCTCCCTCTATCTCTCATATTCCTGTTTCCTCTCTATCTAAAACACACTCACACACACAATATATATTCTTTCCATTTCACACTATAATATTATTTATGCTTTTAATTGTCTTGTATTAATTAGGCATGGCTGTGTAGTTAACAAGTTTGCCTTCCAACCACATGGTTTTGGGTTCAGTCCCACTGCATGGCACCTTGGCCAAGTATCTTGTACAATAGCCCCAGGCCAACCAAAGCCTTGTGAATGGATTTGGTTGGCAGAAACTGAAAGAAGCCCGGCGCACTGGCAGAAATGTTAGCACGCTGGGTGAAATGCTTAGCGGTATTTCGCCTGCCGTTACGTTCTGAGTTCAAATTCCGCCGAGGTCAACTTTGCCTTTCATCCTTTCGGGGTCGATAAATTAAGTACCAGTTAAGCACTGGGGTCAATGTAATCGACTTAACCCATTTGTCTGTCCTTGTTTGTCCCCTCTGTGTTTAGCCCCTTGTGGGCAATAAATAAATAAATAAACTGAAAGAAGCCCCATCATGTTTATGTCTCTTTGCATCATGTGAGTCTCACTGTCATACTGATGGTGTCATTCACTTCCAATGTTCTGTGAAGCATGTCTAGTTATGCAGAAATATTACCTTGCTTGGAAAGAAGTGAGAGTTGGAGTCAGGAAGGGCATCTGGCCATAAACAAGTCTTCTTCAGTAAATACCATTCAACCCATCTAAGCATGGAAAAGTGGACGTTAAAATTATGGCGATTAATTACTAACAGCAGAATTGCATGAGCTCATGGAATCTCATGCTTATGTATACTACTAGATAGTTTAATAGCTTTTATCTTTTTACTTGTTTCACTCATTAGACTGTGGCCATGCTAGGGCACCACCTTGAATTTTTAGTTGAATGTATTGATGGCAGTACTTATTTTTTTAAAGGCTGGTATTTATTTTATCAGTCAATTTTGCTGAACTGCTAGATTATGGGGTATGTAAACAGACCAGTACCAGTTATCAAGTGGTGGTGGTGGTGGGGGGAATCACACACACACACACACACACACATACATATTTGATGGGATTCTTTTCATTTCATCTACCAAATCCACATGCAAGGCTTTAGTAGAAGACATTTGCCCAAGGTGCCATGCAGCGGGACTGAACCCTGAACCATGTGATTGAAAATCAAGTTTTATACCATACAGCCACAAGCTTACCATTTTTAAAAAATAAAAGGTATGAAATAAGGATATGGTCAGATATTAACTCTTTGAAATTATAGGCTACAATAACAACAACACACATCTTCCAGTGTGTACATATTTACGAACTTGTCTCCTCTGCAAAACACCACCATATGCATAACATCACTTACACTAAAAATTACTTTCTCTCTTCTAGCTTTACAACATTCACACATTGCATGATAAGTGATACGCTCATACACAAACTCTCTCTCCTCAAACACATAGACTACTGGAGCATATTTTACCCACACATGGACATGTGTAGAACAAGGTTTCTTGACATTTTACAAACTAACCATTATTTTATGTATATAATATATATATATATATATATATATATATATATATACTCTTGGAGTGGTTGGCATTAGGAAGGGCATCCAACTGTAGAAACTCTGCCAAATCAGATTGGAGCCTGGTGTAGCCATCCAGTTCACCAGTCCTCAGTCAAATCGTCCAACCCATGCTAGCATGGAAAGCGGACGTTAAACGATGATGATGATGATGATCACACACACACACACACACACATTTGTGTTCACCATTCAATGCATTCTTCTTCCCTTCCCCTATATCTCCACTTTCATTTTGTGCTCTCCCTGCCCAGTAAGGCATGTGTTTCTGTCTCTCTATCTTAGTTTAACCTCTCATCATCTGGCACAAAGCCACCTCTCTCAACACTACCCCACCACTGCCTCAGGTGAGGTGGTTCTTTGTTTTGCAAGTTACTTGGTAACCTTTAGTAGTACTGGCACCACATAAAAAGCTCTCATTACACTCTGTAAAGTGGTTGGCATTAGGAAGAGTATCCAGCTATGAAAACCTTGCCGAAGCAGACAGCAGAGCTTCGTGCACCTCAGGCTCACCAGCATTTGTCAAACTGTCCAACCCATGCCAACATGAGAGCAGATGTTAAATGCTGATGATGATATGTACGCACACGCACACACACACATGCTCTTCTCCAGGCTTCTGAGAGATTTGCTATCATGTACACAATATTTATTGAATCTTACAGGCCTGGTTTAATTGTATAATCCTAATGCTAGGTATGTTGACCAATGAAGAGAGTGAATAGCAAAATTAACCCAAGCAGATTATAGAGGTAAATATTTTGTGAGTTGAAAACAAAAATGACAGTAAGGCTATATCTTTTTTTTTTTAATTGGAGCTGATAAACACAATGGAAGGGGAGTGGAAAATAAAACATTCAAATGAATGAATATTAGTTTTTTAAGGAAAAAAATTCAACCGAATTATATAGATTTTAGTTGACAGGAATGTCATGATTTTACCCCAGTGACCTTGTGAGCAAAAATATGCTTGTCATTTGTGTGTGTGTGTAAACTGAGTTTGTGTGTTACCAGTCAAATTTAGTGGAGTGGCATTTTATCCATTTTGTTACCCCATTTCCATTGAAATACACTGAACCGTGAAAGAAACACGATTTTTTTCAAATGTCATTTTTGTATGGTAAATTCTGAAAATTTGTTTTGTGGATGTAAGTATAAATATTCCAAGACATGTTGGTTTTTGGCTGAGACCCAAATTGCAGGTAACCTTTCAACTTTACCTGAAATAAGATGCCAAAACGCAGCTGCGTTGAATGCTGTGGGTGGCAGTCGCAAACAGTTATGAAAACCAAAATGCATCTCTTGGAGGTTATGGGTATAAAAATCAACATCGTCCCCTTCTTCACACGTCAACATAGCCACATGTTCCAGCAGGACAATGTTCCCTCCCACATGGCCAGGGTCACCATGGACTTCCTGCATCAGCACAACATGAGAACCATGCCTTGGCTGGCTCTCAACCTGGATTTGAACCCAATTGAACACCTGTGGGATGAAATCCAGAGATAGCTGAGCCAGGTGGTCCCAAGGCTGACAACTCGTATGAAACTGGAGGCAGCTTTCCTCAGGATGTGGGCACAGGTGCCTATGGCTTTTGTGAACTGCTTCGTGCACTCCATGTACCAATGGTGTATGGACGTTTTGAACACCCAAGGAAGGCATACACAGTATTGAACATGTCACGCTCTACAATCTCAATGTGCTGGATCTGCCCACTACCAGAAAACATGACAATGACTTATTGACTGTAGTCAAAGTGCATCCAAGAAATTGACTTTATCAGAGCTATCAAAATTTATCTCTGGCTTAATGAAATTGAAACATATTTCACAGTCACACACGTCTCACATTTCTTTTGCAGTTCAGTGTACACTGCTTTTGTTACAATTAATTTTGAAGATAATAAAGAATTTAACAGGATTTTGTCATTGTTAAGCTGATGTCTGGAACATAAATTAGCATGAAAGTTTGAGGGAAGGTTTTAATTTAGATTGCTTTAACCCATTTCCTGTCCTGTGTGGTACATGTGATACACAGGATGTATTTCTCTGGTGTCCTTGCATCATGTGTTATACATTCCCAATCTTTTTTCAACCCCCACAGTAACTTGGGACTTAGGAGAAGGAAAGCTTTCTATTATGCAGAACATGTGAAACAAGGGCTAACTAATAGTCTGAAAACAAGCATGGGCATTTACGATAAACTTAGGAAAATGCTTTGGACAGGCAAAAGGTTAAACATGATGTTTATATCATAGAACCCACGGCAGTCGTAAGTGGGTTGGTATCAAAAGGGTTTATATCAAAATGTACAATGTGTTAACATAAAATATAATTTGTTCAAAACTTTCAACTGTTTTTATAACTGCTGGGTACACCAACATATAAAAAACTTCATTGTTAATTTGTCATGTCAACTGTCTTGACAAACTTGTATACTCTCTTGAGAATCTTCATGAGTGTTCAAGTGTTCAGGAACCTGTTTGTAATCCTCAACCTTGAACCATTACATATTTCTTAGTTTGGCTTTTAATTGTATTTGCTTTTTTTTTTATTTCTATGTCAACTTCCTCTTTCTTTCACGGTTTAAATATATATTATTATTATTATTATTATTATTATTATTATCATCATCATCTCATTGATTTAAAAGGAAACCTGAAAATTATATTTATTTTCTAATGTCTAACTAAACAATTTGGCAGCAGTCTCGGAACAAGAGGCAGATGCACAAAGCCATAATGTTTTATTTTGATTTTTATTACTCAAGCATGGTTAGTGGTGATTATTGTGCAAATTAAGTTGATTGATTTGAAAAAGAAACACTTTGTGATTATGATGAAAATTTAATTATGTTCATTTGGTTAAGCAATTAACCAAAAGTTTCCTTAAAAAAAATTTTGCGACAAAATGTGATGTGCCGCCTCATTAACATAATGATTCTATAATTTTTGTTACACTGTCAGCAGTTAACCTAGAGACATGAATTGAATAATTATAATTAAATAATTATTATGTAAAAAAATGTGTTTTAAACATATAAATATTGTACACAGTGAGTTTTTTTTTTTTATTCAGCTCAGCAGCTTTCTGCAATATCAGTGTGTTATTCACTGTTCCCGATATATCGGAGGGGACAGATTGTGTCTAGACATGTGACTAGTGAGGACACATTATTGACAAGGCTCAAGTAAACAGGTCTGGCATTCTTGTAGGTCACTGTTTGGGTGATGTTCATCTTGCTCTAATATAATGTTTTCAACAGAGCATGTCTGTAAATAGATTTTCTCTCAGACAAAATTCATAGCACCTTACCTGTCAATGGTGTATTTATATTAGGTATAATACATAGATGGCTATTGTGTTTCATGTAATCATTATTAAAAATTTATACCCTATTTTTGAAATTTTTGGAAATTTCAATCTACTGTCTCTTCTTGCACCTAATTAAATTCAATGAAATTGTTGATAATGAATTACAATTTGCTGCAACTTCCTATGAGTAAGCTCTTACTTTTTTTTCTTCTTCTACAGTACAAATAACTATCAAGATTGTCGATTATGAAACTAAAATTTGGGGTATATCTACTGAATTTTTTACAGAGGTATTTGTGAAAACTAAGCTCTAGTAATTACCAGAAGCTCTAAATGCTAGGTCTCACCATCACCAAGGTTCTCTTCTGGAGATTCCACACCCTGAACATAACAAAAAAAGAAACTATCATAAAGACTGGGCCTCATCTTCAAGTCCAGATAATAGTTCAACCAAAACTCCTAAACTCTGTAATATTTTCCCATAGTTACTCTCTCTCTTTACTTTTTCAGTCATTTAACTACGGCCATGCTGGAGCACCGCTTTTAGTCGATATATATATATTAGGATATATTTTTCATAGAAAACTGGAAATGAACAGACCTTGCTTGTCTAACAGGGTTACTCATTTACAACCATCTAAGCAAAGTTACATGCACTGTACTTCCCCCCCCCCACACACATATGAGATGTTGCCTCTTCTATACAAAAAGAAATCCTTGACTACATCCCAAAAAAAAGACCCCCATTTACCACTACTTAGTATGAAGTTGCTCTGTAATGCAGTCTAATCTGTGGACCACAGATGTGCTGTCTCCTTTTTCTACCTTTTCTGCTACTACTAAATTGGCCTTTGTTCCTTGCAGTTGTCTACTTTTGTGCCTTGTCAGTTCCCAGTCTCATTAGTGATATATGACCCACTACCACTATGATGACGGCCATGACCACCACACCACCACATTAACCATTAACTATCCAGTTTTTCCTCTCCAGAATGCTGTCCCTGTAGGATTCTTTCCTTAAATATATTTTCCCTGACGCTGTCAACTTGTAATTATTCAAGAATATTATTTATATTGATCTCAATAGCTCAGTCCATAAAGACTACGAGTAAAGCCTCTTCTTCCATCCTAATCTATTGAGCAAGAATGGGGAGAGAAGGAATGAGATAGTTGCCTGAAACAATAAACTAAACTAAATGTAGTGAAGAAGTACTTAGTTTCCTTATTAAGGTTCTGAGTTCAAATCGATAGGTTTACAATTTATGCTATGTTTATAATTTATTCATTCATGTCAGTGATCCTTATTATCTCATTAACCTTTTATAATATTGATGTTATTTAAAAAAATTTCTTGATGGGTTAACTGAATAAGTACAACTTATCACAATGGTTACCCTTTGAAAAAAGAAGAACAAAGATACTAGCAAGAATAAGTAATTATAATCTTCCTAGCTCAAGTTATTATACAGTACAAAAACTATTATTTAGATCATGTGCGTATAAAACAGCAGGAATCAAAACGATGATGTACATATTCATTCTTAATGCATTCTGGCAGATTTGAATGTGAATGTATTAATCTTGTTTGGATTTATTGATTTAGGGTGAACTTTGACTGAAGACACACAGCCAGGTTGAGACACTGGTGTCTCAAAGTCCCCTTACATCAGAAAATAGTGTTGTCAACACACACCATCTGAAAGGTGTTCTCTGAAGGCAAAATACAAAAAAACAGCAATTAACATATCCATGTTAAAATTTGCCAGAACATATTAAGAAGGAACGTACGTCATCGTGTGATCTAGATCTTTTGACCGAATATATTTAGACTGAAGTATCAATAAAGAGTAAATACAAGTGAAGAAAAGCTTTATAAATCAATATAGAAAATGGCGAGAGCTCAGTGACTAGAACCAGCAAAAGAATATTTCATAATCGTAGTGTTGATAATGGTTATGATGATGATTTTGAATTAGATATATTTTTTCGTATTGTTTGCATTGTAAAAAGTTTTAATCTAATAGTACTGACAATTCCACTAAGACCCTTGGAAGCAGATAGCATCAATCTTTTCATTTTATGTGTTTTTACACACTGGGGTCTAATAATTTTCTATGATTGAAATTAATATTTTCATAAACTTCAAGAAAAGCAAGAATATTTTAACCATTTTTGTTAACATGTTTCTGTTGAAACACACTGCTTTTGTTTAAATTAATTTTGAATATAATGAAGAATTTAGGAAAATAACTTAGTTATTATTAACCAGTTCACTGTATCATTAAATTTCAGGGTCACTCCTGTAATAATGTTAATTATCCACAAAAAAAAAAAAAAAAGAATTCCCATTTTCTGCTTCTGCAAGGTATCCACCATTAATAGTATTTGACTCCTGCTCTGTAAAGAAGTATTAGGATGAACTGTATGAAAAAAGTTAAGGCATGTGGCCTAGTGGTTAGGCTCTTGCACTCATGATTGCTGGATCATGGGTTCGATTCCCTGATTGGGTGGCATGTTGTGGTCTTGAGCAAAACACTTCAATTCATGTTGCTCTAGCTCCCCCCCCCCCTCGTTCACTGGGGAATGTTAGCCTGCTCACCTAGCCAGCGGGGTGATGTCATTTCAAGGCTAAAAACAATGCAAAATGTATTGTGACCAGTGATGCATAACAATATTTTATCGCCTGGTCGGTCACATGAAAAAAAAGTAAGAGAATCTGTAAAATAGTCTTTTGTATAAAATCTCACTGGGGTTGTCAACACTTCTTGCAGCATAAGAAAAGGGGTTTTTTTTTTTCAAAGCCATGGGGGTAAAACCACTTACCACAGCTAACAGAAGTAACATTTTAAGCAGATATATCCACTTTTCTCATGCAAAGGGTTTAACTGGTGTGAGAAATTTAAATCTGCTTTTAAAACAGGGAATTTGTATCCTAGAACCAAGAGCAATTCTTGGGCTAGTTGGTATCAAAAGGATCAACAAGTATCCCTATTTTTGAGTAGATATATACAGTCTAACAATAGCATCTATTAAGCCTTTCTGGACAGCAAAAGAAACTCATATACTATAGCACCGAATCATAGGTACCTATAAACAACAGCTGGAATAATCATCCACTTATAAAAGTAATCAATACAGAATTATTTACTTTCCTTCATTTTCTTTTTTTGGATGTTTGTTTCCAAGGCATGGCTTTGTGGTTAAGAAACTCGCTTCGCAATCATGTGATTTCAGGTTCAGTTCCACTGCATGGTACCATGGCCATGTGTTTTCTACTATAACCCTAGGCTAATCAATGCTTTGCGAATTAATTTGGCAGACAGAAACTATGTGGAAGTGTGTGCGTGCGCGTGTGTGTGTGTGCCCGATCACCAGCACTTAACAACTAGTGTTGATTTCTTTACATCCCCTTTAACTCTGCAGTTCAGCAAAAGGGTTTGATAGAATAAATACCAGACTGAAACAAGTGAAAGGTAAAGAATGAAAAATAATTATCTTCTATCTGCCATGCTGGGGCACTGCCTTGAAGAAGTCTTAGTGAAATAAATCAACCTCAGTACTTTTTCCTTTTAAAGCCTGGAACTTATTCTATTTATTTCTCTTGCCAAATCACTAAGTTACAGGGATGTAAATACTACAACACTTGTTGTCAAGTGGTGGTGGTGGTTGGGGACCACACACACACATGGTTGGGAAGCAAGCAAGCTGCTCAGTTACACAGCAATGATATGTGATGATTATTACTGTTTAAATATGGAAAGCAGTTTTTTTTCTTCCCTTTTTAATTGCCTTTCTTCAAAGAGCACGATCAAATTAATTTGAAATTCAAGTCAATGGAAACAAGTTGATACTAAAATGGTTAACAGGCCTAAACGAAAATCTGTAACTCTATAATAATACTTCATTCATCCAAAACCTGCAGTTCAAAGAGGCTGTCGGTGCACAACAATGTGTGTTTTAGATGTTGGATTATCTGGTGGAAGCCTTTCTTTCCTACATTTGACAGATGTTATTTTTAACCCTTTCATTACCAATGTACTCAAGACCACTACTCTTGGTCTTATAATACAAACTTCCTGTTTTAAAGTGATCTAAATAAAAGTTTCCCATTACAAAATTTCATGTTGTGTTCCAAACGGTTTAATGATGGCAAGGTTATTTTACTAAATCATCATCATCATCATCATCATCATCATATGTCCATTTTCTATATTGGCATGGGTTTGGACAGTTGACAGAAACTGGTAAGTCAGAAGACATCACCCAAGCCCTGCTGTCTGCTTTGACATGGTCTCTGTAGCTGGATGTCCTTTATAGTTAATGCTAACCACTTTTACAGAGTGCACTGGGAGCCATTCTACATGGCACCAGCAGCAGTGAGGTCACCAGGTAACTTGAAGATGGGAGCCTCAACTGAGGTGGGGAGAGTAGTATTGAGGAACAATTGATCATTATTTTCAATATTAATTCAAACAAAGGCTTTGTGTTTGATCAGGAATATAGAAATGATCGTGTTAATCGAGCCAAGTGTCCAG
>NC_068984.1:114521510-114524411 GCF_001194135.2 Octopus bimaculoides | reverse complement strand
GTGGGTGGATTGGTGCTTGGGATGTGACGGTTTAGTTGCTGACCATGTATGCATGGATCTGAGTGTATATTGACATCACCATTGCTGACCACAATTCCGAAGGATGGTTAGATAGCAGAATCAGAGCATCAGCGCCTTTTACACTGTGTTCAATTCCCACCAAGGCCTACTTTGTTTTGTTATCCTTCTAAAAGATGATAAAGTAAAATACTAATTGAATACTGGATTTGATTCATCTGCTATAACTTCCCACCATCACCATTGCAATCATCAACATTTATTATCGTGTTTTGATGTGAAAAATTATTATTATTTTAAACTTTGTTTCCTTGAACTACCAGACTTTAAAATGTTTTAAACTCATTATCCCCGCATGTGTTTCGATGCTGTATCATTTCATCTGGGATACCAAGCATTCTCAGCTCTAGGTTAATTGCCTTTTCTCAAGTTATCTTTGGTTTACATACATCGCCGATACACTCAACTATCAACATTTTTATTCAACATGCATTATCCATTCATATCACATGTTCAATACTAATGTAGTCATCTCCTTCACACATCACTCAGCCAATACTTTTTGATGGCCACTCTCTTTATTTATTCATATTTGTTCAGCTTGTAGATTCAGATATTTAGGCTCACATAACAGGTACCTACGTCATGGGAAATCACAAGAAAGAAATACTGACACCACAGATAGCAATGCCCCCCCCCCCTCACTCTCTCCCTTTCTCTCTTTTAATTAATTTATTGATTTGATGTATGTCAGTGTTGACTTAACTCAAACATTATGGAAGTTAGTAATATTTGATTTCAGCTAGTAACAGATAGATCTATGACCAGTGCTACCCACCTCTCCACGCACACACACATGCACTAAGTATCATTTTACAAATTAGAGAGCATTTGTCATGGTTGTGGGCAGACTGAAATTGAATGAGATCCAACTTGATTGAAATTATTTTGTTGTTAGGTGTGCATGTTCTCTCCTTAAGGGTTAATAATAACTGCTAAATTGTTTCAGAACAATGCTAAAAAGAAATCAATTCCTATGCTCTCGACTGTCTTTATATAATTTCCTGCAAAATTTTCAAGATTTATTATTTATAGGTGCAGCCATGGCTGTGTAATCAAAAAGCCCACTTCACAACTACATAGTTTTGGGTTCAGTCCCAATGTACAGCACCCTGGGCAAGTGTCTTCTATTAAAGCACCAAGATGACATGCCCTGCAAGTTAAACTGCATACACATGCATGTGTATTTGTCCTCACCGACACTTGACAACCAGTGTTGGTTTGTTTATGTCCATGTAACATAGCAGTTCAGGAAAAGGTGAGAGATTAAAAGATTTAGATTTATTATCCTGCCTGTTGTGTACACTGGATTAGGTTGAACTTCATTTTATCAGTTTTACTAAGGTCAATATTTGTTACATAAGCTTGGTTGCTACAGGAAAAGCAATGCCTATAATATTTGCAGACTGTTGGATCTGATAGGATTTATGACCAGTTGGAATATCTACTGGGAAAATGTAGTTCAGTGAGGACATTGCGGTATGATCCGTGTGTTTGCAACAGAGTGGACTTCACCAAGTGTACTTGAATACCAGATGGCAGTGTTAAATTTGGATGGCATAATAGATACACACACACACACACACACACACACACACACACACACACACACACACACACACACACACACACGAGGTTGGGAGGACCATATCTTGACAACTACATGGCGAATTTGTCCCAGTGAAAACAAATATGGATGATGATGAAATATGTTAGAATAAGACTGAAGTAAGACTGGTAGTTTAGGGGCCCCAAAAGTTTATATATTAGGGAGCTGTTTCAGGGTAGACTATGCTAAAGAACTAGATGCAAGTTCATAAAGAAAAAAGAAAAAAAAAGAAAACAGCATGGAGATGCTCTTTCATTTTTTATTTTCTTTGCTAACACAAGTTTTAGTTTTAAATTTTCTTACAAGGTCATAGTTTTGAAACCAGACTCAATACTTGCCTTCAGTCATCTGTTAGGAACTTGCTTATTCCTTATAATTTTGTTTCATAGGCTCAGGTGTGACTATGGTAAGAAGTTTGCTTCCCAACCACATGATTTCAGATTCAATCTCACTGTGTGGCACCTTGAACAAGTGTCTTCTGTTATTGCCTTTTATCTCTTACTTGTTTCAGTCATTAGAATGAAGCCATACTGGGGCACCACCTTGAGGAATTTTAGTTGAACTAAATGACCCTAGTACTTATTTTAATTTTCAAGCCTAGTCTCTTTTCTGTCTACAAAATCCACTCACAGCGCTTTGGTTGGCTTGAGGTTATAGCAGAAGGCATTTGCCCAAGGTGCCATGCAGTGGCTCTGAACCTGGAACCATGTGGTTGCAAAGCAAGCTTTTTACCATCCAACCATGCCTGCACATATGAAGCTACACCTGCAACAATTTATATATGTATATATACACATATTAGGTCATCAAGTTTGAAATTTGTAGTAAGGTATATGGTAAACTTCGACAGCTGCTCATTTTGCACCATTATTATATTTTGACAATCTTTAGTTTTTGTTAGAAAGCTGACACATTTATTTCTTTATTCTAACTCATTTTGCACTTTATAAAGTGTTTATAAATCATCTGTAACTGCTGAGGACATACGTAAGCTCGCAAGGAATGAAGCCAGTATGCTCCGTTGGATGTGTAATGTCAATGTGAATACCCGTCAGAGTGTAAGTATCTTGAGAGAAAAGCTGAACATTAGAAGCATCAGTTGTGGCGTGCAAGAGAGACGATTGCGCTGGTATGGACATGTGGTGAGAATGGAGGAGGATAGCTGTGTGAAAAAGTGCCACACCCTAACAGTTGAGGGAACCCGTGGAAGAGGT
>NC_068984.1:114517657-114521256 GCF_001194135.2 Octopus bimaculoides | reverse complement strand
GCACATAAAAGACACCATTTCGAGCTTGGCCGTTTTCGTGCAGGTGACACGTAAAAGCACCCACTACACTCTGAGTGGTTGGCGTTAGGAAGGGCATCCAGCTGTAGAAACTCTGCCAAATCAGACTGGAGCCTGGTGTTGCCATCCGGTTTCACCAGTCCTCAGTCAAATCGTCCAACCCATGCTAGCATGGAAAGCGGACGTTAAACGATGATGATGATGATGATGATGATCCCTGGCAATGGAACTGATTGACTAGGAGGGATCATTGTCAATCATGGCCTGGATCTCACCAACAAATTCAAGAATTCTTTTCTTATCAGAATGACCAGAGTGAGTTTTCTGAGCTGCCATACCTTTGTATTCACCATTCATCCAACTCTTTCTGAATCCTCTGCACTGTCCTCAGATTGACACCCAAACACTCTGTGGGAAGATGAATGGAGGCATAATGTCGCCACTGCTAGTGATCACTTCAAATACCATGATGTTGACTGGATGTTTGATTTTTATCACTCTTGGTACATGTTTTGGGGACACAGCAAGCCAATGGTTGCTCTGTGAGTTCACCATCTGATCCTAGCAGAATTTTTTCTTGTCTGAGAAAAACTAAAGCATGTTCGGTTAGAAGGGATGCTTGAGTTTGTTCAAAAGCTTTTGTAGCATGGTCTTTCCTCTTGTCCTTCATGGCTTGGTATAAAAACTGGCCCTTTCTTGTCTTGTATGTGGAATACCAAATGTCGTCATCCACTACCTGCCTGATAAGAAACTCAGACACTCCTATGGACCTGATTGACTTAGAGGGGTCATTGTCAACCAGGGCCTGGATCTCACCAACAAATTCAGGAGTTCTGTTCATATCAGAATGATCAGAGTGAGCTTTCTGAGCTGCTGTACCTTTGTGGTCACCATTAGACTCATCCAACTCTTTCCAAATCTTCTGCACTGTCCTCAGATTGACACCCAGACACTCTGAAATGTTCATCTTGGAGCTTCTGGTGCAAATGCCAAGCACTACAGTATGTCATTTCCAAATTTTTTACAGTGAATTGTGGACAGTGCCCAACTGATCCTACTATACTGTGGAGTTGACAAAATCAAAAGCAAACACTGCGCATGCGTGAAATTAAAAATATAAAATAGTGACAATTTACCCATCGCACCCTATATATATATATATATATATATATATATATATATATATCGTTGTTATTATGTTAAACTATCTTATATATAAATTTGGCCAACTGCATTTTTTTTTTTCCAGTATTTAATTTTGCTTGCAATCACCGGTTCTTTTGGTCAAACTATCATGTCTCCAACTGCTTTAGATGCCAAGATATGAAAATTGTCGAAGTGTAGTACAACGGTTTAGCATTTTTCAAAAGTGTAGTAAGTCCCACATATGACAGTTTTGCAAAAATATTTCTGATTGAAAATATCATACATTCATGGAGTTACGATTTTATCCACCCAACAAAATATTATTGTTAAGCTGAAGCTGTTGCTAATGTAATAAGAAATGGAATGGTGAAACTTTTATTTCATTTTCTGAAAAAGCAACATTTTGAACTGATGACACTTTTGCATAATAGCAATGATATATATATATATATATATGTGTGTATATATATGTATGTATGTGCACATGTTACTGTCTCCAGTGTGTGGTAGTTGTAAACAAATGTGTCCACCAAGCAAGCAATATCCTTCATTCCCAATATTCTGTGTAAACATGCCTGGTCATGGAGAAAAGTTACCGTACTTGGAAACAGGTTAGGTTTAGCAACAGGAAGAGCATCTAACTGTGGAAAGTCCCCAACAAAATTCCATTTGACCCATGTGAGCATGGAAAAGTGAATGTTAAAGTAATGATGGTGAATGATGACAGTGGATGAGATGTCCAAATAAAGATTGAAATAAATGCTTTTTATTAAGTTGCCGCTTTTGCTCTCTTTCAGGTTGGGATAAAAATTCCTATGGTTATCATGGAGATGATGGGAATTCTTTTTGTTCTTCTGGAACCGGCCAACCCTACGGACCAACATTTACTACTGGAGATGTCATTGGATGCTGTGTAAACTTGATTGAAAATACTTGCTTCTATACAAAAAATGGAGTGAATTTAGGTAAGTGAGAGAAATCTGTTGCGAATTTAACCCTTTAGCATTTAAACTGGCCATATCCAGCCAAAATATTCTATTTGTTTTATGTTCAAACTGGTCAAATATTGTCTCTTACATCTACCCTCTTATGTCATGCTAAAAGTAAACAATCCTGTAATTGAAATCTCAAAGGTACAAGATAATGCATAATTAATTCCAAACAATGAGAATAAAAAAGCAACACATTTGACAAATTAATCTGGATGTTAAAGGGTTAATAATGATGATGTAATAAAATCATGCTCAGGTAATGATTACATAATGAAAGAGCCATTCTAGCTATTTAAAAGTCTACAAAAGCTGGTAAATTCACTTTTTATGATCAACAGTGGAACTGTCAGCGACCAGGTCACAGTTGGGCGAAGAAGGTTTTGATAGTTCAAAAATAAATGGGAACTGAATTGTGAAATTAATAGTTTTTGTTGGTTATATAAATAATTGAAATCTCTCTTCTGTGATGTAATTACTTCAGTTTCGACATTAATGTCTCAGATCAAGTTAGTTGATGGACATGTACAACTTCAGAATTTCACATGCCCAGATGTGACTGTGTGGTAAGAAGCTTGCTTCTCAACCACATGATTCTAGGTTGTCCTACTGTGTGGTACCTTGGGCAAGTGTCCTCTACTATAGCCTCAGGCTGGCCAAATCCTTGTGAGTGGATTTGGTAGCCAGAAACTGAAGGAAGCTTATCGTATGTGTGTGTGTGTGTGTGTGTGTATATATATATATATATATATATATATATATATAGGTGAGAAAGTTGGTATGTGAAAGCACGTGGTTGGATGTATAAAAGATAAGAGTGAAAAAACTACAGAAGGCTTGTGTTACATGGTTAAATTATGTCAGAAAAATGTTAGAAAAATGTTAGAAAATCTTTTTGGTATATAAACATTGTATTTTGAGAAATAACCGGTTTCGTGTTGTCTTTTCAAATTTCTCTACTTCATTGTAACGTGTTCGCTCCAGATATATACATATCACTTGACAACTGATGTTGGCATGTCTGTGTCCCTGTAATTTAGTAGTTTGGTAAAAGGCTTTGGTAAAAGAGACCAATAGATAAGTACTAGGCTTAGAAAGAATAAGTCTTGGTGTTGATTTCTTTGACTAAAAACCCTTTAAGGCAGTGCTCCAGCATGGCTGCAGTCAAATGACTGAAGCAAATAAAAGAAAGCCTATATGCATGTATACTTATGTGTGTCAGTGCGTGTTTACAGTTATCTTCTCCTTGTTTCAGTCATTGGACTACGACCATGCTGGGGCACTGACTTGAAGGATTCAGTCAAACAAATTGACCTCAGTACTTATTTTTTAAGCTTGGCACTTATTTCATTAGTAACTTTTGCTGAACTGCTAAGTTACGAATCAACATTAGTAGTAGTAGTTGTTGCTGTTGTTGTGGTGGTGGTGGTGGTGGACGAATACATA
>NC_068984.1:114514645-114517647 GCF_001194135.2 Octopus bimaculoides | reverse complement strand
ACTGCTAAGTTACGAATCAACATTAGTAGTAGTAGTTGTTGCTGTTGTTGTGGTGGTGGTGGTGGTGGTGGTGGTGGTGGTGGTGGACGAATACATACACACACACACGCACACACTTTTAGTTTCCATCTACTAAATCCGCTTATAAGCCCAAGACTATAGTAGAAGACATACCCAAAGTACCACGTGGTAGGATTGAACCCACAGCTATATGGTTGGGAAGCAAACTTCTTAACACACAACCATACCTGCGCCTAGTTGTCAGTAAAATTTGATGATCATCTTCTCCGTCAATGTGTATCCTTTAAAGACTGTACTAAAGAGTAGTGGCAATGGAAGATGTGGACAACTGGAATGCTATAGGTATAGGCTACACCAACCTTATGACCTCACAATTGAACAAGCTACAGGAATTGTAGTTTGTTGTCATAGACATACATGATCCTCAGTCTGCTACCACAGTGGTGTCTACTCCTGAGATCCATGATCCACAACGCAAGTTACTTTTACAATAAAACTCTTGGCGTAGGAGTGGCTTTGTGGTAAGTAGCTTGCTTACCAACCACATGGTTCTGGGTTCAGTCCCACTGCATGGCACCTTGGGCAAGTGTCTTCTACTATAGCCTCAGGCCGACCAAAGCCTTGTGAGTGAATTTGGTAGACGGAAACTGAAAGAAGCCCGTTATATATATATATATATATATATATGTATGTGTGTGTATATGTTTGTGTGTCTGTGTTTGTCCCCCCAACATCGCTTGACAACCGATGCTGGTGTTTACGTCCCTGTAACCTAGCGGTTCGGCAAAAAAGAACGATAAAATAAGTACTAGGCTTACAAAGAATAAGTCTTGGGGCCGATTTGCTCGACTAAAGGTGGTGCTCCAGCATGGCCGCAGTCAAATGACTGAAACAAGTAAAAGAGTAGTGTTGGGGGATGTGCATTTCCCAGTATCATTGTCTTTACTGTGAAGGAGATAGATCCACTGACATAGAAGTCCCAAAACAGCTGGTGTTTCCTCCTAGCCATAAGAGTTTGCTGCAAGCCACCTGAATCCTTTAGCATTTGGTTTACTCTATCAAATGGAATTTTTATTTATTAGCATTGTTTTGAATTAATTGTTCATTATCTCATAGCCTCACAATTTTGGTGACTCACACCATTTTGAGCATGGCCATTGCCAGTACCGCCTGACTGGCCTTCGTGCCAGTAGCACATAAAAGCACCCACTACACTCTCTGAGTGGTTGGCGTTAGGAAGGGCATCCAGCTGTAGAAACTCTGCCAAATCAGATTGGAGCCTGGTGTAGCCATCTGGTTTCACCAGTCCTCAGTCAAATCGTCCAACCCATGCTAGCATGGAAAGCGGACGTTAAACAACGATGATGAATTGTTTAACGTTTAGACTGATATTGTAAGGTAGGTTTGAGAGGCTGGATCAAGCTCATTTAAATGTAAATCAGGTAGGTTATTTGTGCTTGGTATGGCCAGTTTAACTCTTTAGCATTTAAACCGGTCATATCCGGCCTAAATATTTTACGTGTTTTACGTTCAAACCAGTCATATCTGGCATCTCATACCTACCCTACAATGTAATTCTAAAAATAAACAATCACAACATCCAAACCCCAAAGCTATAAGAGAATGCATGATTAATTCGAAACAATGTGAATGCATAAGTGTTACATTTGGCAGATTAATCCAAACACTGAAGAGTTAAATGTTAAATGGTTAAAGCTGACTGCCTTGACCCCTTTTTTTTTTTCATAAAAAATAATGATCTTATCTGACTGTTGTCTTTCTGGATACACTTAGAAAACAGCAGAGTAATGTAGATAGATTTCCCCATCCCCAGTTAAGAAGCTCTATTTACTCTCTTTCTAGACAGATGTTCTGATTAGAAGTAAGGGGTTTAGCCACTCCTAAAGTACTCTTATAGGGGCGTTTCAGTGTCCCATGCACTATTGCTTGGGAGTTATTGAAAGCTGTGCTTTCTACAGGTTTTGCTTTTGTCCTTCTGGGTTTCTAACAGCCTTCCTCACCAGAATAATTTGTTGGGATAGGTGGTTTTATCACCTATGACCCAATAAGGCAAATAGCACACACACACACACACACACACACACACACACATTCAGATTCACAGTTTCGTTATGTATTTAATTAGATAAAATCATAAGCATGCTCACACACATACACACACACACATTCACACACACACATACACACACATCTGTGTGTGTGTGTGTGTATGCAATGTATGTGATTTACATAATTACAGTGTGATCTGTAAAAAATTTGGCTGTAAAAACTATGATTGATGTGTATATATCTGTCTGTCTGTCTATTTATACACACACACACTCATGTGCACATACCTATTGGTTTATATACATAAGGTAAACATGTTCACGTATGTATATTATGTAAGTAAATAAGCATACTGGGAGAGAAAATCGTGAAAAAAAAGATACTACAAAATAATAAACACAAAGAAAATACTTTTTAGCTTTTTTAAATGTTACTATTGTATTAATCATAGTAACTATCAGGAAAGGTGGGTTTCCACTTGAATCATTTATTTCGTCATTCTTGTTGACAGGATGAAGTCATTTGCCTTTTGTTTTCTTAAGTTTAGTTTTTTTTCTTTCTCTTCTTAAGCAGTTATACTATTGGACTATGTGTTTCTATAAATACATGCTGATGAAACTTAACTTTGTTTGTTGTACTTGAATAACTTTGTGTTCTGGCTAATATGGACGACAACAACAACAACTTTAAAAAATGACAAAAATACAAAGCAATAAAATACCAGGCAGTAGTATTCTGTTCTGGATATTTTCTTTCTCTGTATGAATTACATAAAAATCATCATCATCATCGTTGTTTTAGTGTCCTTTTTCCTGTACTTGCATGGGTTAGATGGAGTTTATTGAGGTAGGATTTTCTATGGCTGGATGTCCTTCCTCTCCAGCTGTTTCTAGACAAGCTAATATTTCCCC
>NC_068984.1:114509930-114514635 GCF_001194135.2 Octopus bimaculoides | reverse complement strand
TCTATCTATCCATCTATCTTTCTATCAGTTTATGTAGTGATCCATCAATCCATCCATCCATCTATCGATCTATCTATCTATATATATATATCTATCTATCTATCTATCTATCTATCTATCTGTCTGTCTGTCTGTCTGTCTGTCTGTCTGTCTGTCCGTCCATCCATCCATCCATCATCCATCCAACCATCTGCCTGTCTGTCTGCTTGTCTGTTTGTGTGTATGTCTATATATCAATCTATCTAGTGATCCATCCATCCATCCATCTATCCGGCCGGCCGTCCGTCCGTCCGTCCGTCTGTCTGCGTGTCTGCTTGTCTGCCTGTCTGTTTGTATATACGTATGTCTACATATCAACCTATCACTTTAAATCATTTTCAACATTATTGTTAATCATTCAACAGAGGGCGGTTTGGGGAAAAGAGAATTGAATATCATTTTTCAGAAATAGTTTTGTGTGTATCATTGTTATTAATTTTTTTATATTCTATGTTGCTATGTTGTCTTTGTTGTGTTTCTTTTCTGTTGTCACTATACATGGTTGTTGGCCTTGATCACTGGAAGCAAAATTAAAACAAATATTTCAGATGTGTCGGCTTCAGACAGTGTGCAATTTTCTTTCAGTTATTTGTGGTTCGTTTTTAATATGGATTTCTAAAGTTTACTGATTGTATTTTTAGTTTTGCAGTTTAAAATGGCAACTTCTCAAGGACTGAGTGCAGTGCAACAACAGCCTCTCGTCATTGTACTAGCTCTTTTCCACATTCTTGAAACATCTAAACCTAAATTCTGAGTAGGTGGACAAGTTCTGGAGTTCTATTCATTTAATGTCTATGTTGAAAATTGTAATATCAAGTCTTTTGTGTTTTATAATTTGGTTTATTTCCAATGGAGATCTTGTAGTTTAATTAAAGATTGAGAGCTTTTAGACTGTCAAAAGTTTATTGATTTGAATATCATACTCTGCCCGCAGTTATACTGTACAGTTTTGCACATGTCATAACAGTTTTGCTATTGTTTGCAGTTAACATTTCAATCTAGATTTTTCATTTCATTATAAGGTTTTATCAAAGCCAAAGTATTGTACATATTTGTCTTCATCTTTTATTCAGCATTGTAGTGGCTTTCATCCTCTGTCTTTGCTCATATGGAACATGCTGTATCATAGCAGCATTTATAATTCTTATGGATTAGCTTAGTATTTTACATTGTACATATTGGTCTTCTGTCTATAAAGTTAAGATTTCTTAGTCTCAGAAAGTGACAAATACTTCTCTTAATATTGTTTACACTATTGAATTTTGGATCTTTGTTCTACCAACAAACCTAGTTCTCCTAAGTTTTTCTCCTCTTGCCTAATATATATCATCATCATCATCATTTAATGTCTGCTTTTCCATGCTGGCATGTATTGGACAGTTTGGCTAGAGCTGGAGAGCTGCACCAGGTTCCAGTTGTCTGTTTTGGCTTGGTTTCTACATTAGATGCCCTTCCTAACACCAGCTACTCTACGGAGTGTATTGGGAGCTTTTTATGTGGCACCAGCACAGGTGCTCTTTATATGACACCAGCATGGATGTCCATTTTCAGTTGAGAGGCTTAAAATATCTGGCAGAGTAAGATATGGCCTAGTCACCTGTATAGCTAATCAAGTTGTCCACAAGGGAATCATAATGACTAGAAGTGCAGTAGATTGCAGAATCATTAGAGCCCCAAGAGGAATTAAATCATTTTACATTCAGTATCCATACTGGTAAGGGCTGAACATGTCACCACTGTGTGTTCTTATTTTGAGTTATTGCTATTGGAGAGCCACACCTCACTTATGTGTTCCTTATTTGACATGGTTTCTATGGCTTACACCCTTCCAACCAACCACTTTACAGAGCATACCATGTGTATTTTATCGTGGAACCAGCACTATAGAGGTAGCCATGTCTTCAGCAAAGTACTGTAAGAAAAATTCTTTGTCTTTTAAATTCTGACTGAAAATTCTACTCGGATCAACTTTGCTTTTCATGCTTCAGGATGTCATGAAAATGACTACCAGTAATGAGTCAATTTAATTGACTGTATGGCTTCCTTCACAGCACTTGTTATCTTGTGTCTGACTATTATCAGTATTATTATTATTTATTGTTAACCCACTGTGTATGTTGCAGTGTATTATCAGACAACTAAGTCCAGTGACATTATAACAATTTCTGGTTGGGTTTGTTCACCTTCACATACATTGTTAATGTCATTGGCAATTTACCCCCACCCCTCACTCCACCCTTGTCATTTTGTTGTTGTTTATCTCTAACAAGCAAGATAATGGCCAGGAGTTGACTGTGAGTCGGTTTCTGTTTCCATTCTGAATCTTTTATACGTTTATTTATTTTTAGCTGGAATGATTAACTGGACAGCATAGCTTCCATTACATCAACATAGTTTCAGTGGTAGACTTTGATCTAGTGACATTTGACTTTTTAGTCCTGTGCTTTTAAAGATATGGTAACTACTCTCTTCTATCACACGCAGACACACACACATGTATGCATTCACACACTCACATACATGCACGCATACAAAAAGGATGAAGGATAAATATAAATTTAACTTTTGCTCCAGTACAGAATAAAATTCAGTTGTTTTGATGTTTCATCCTCCGAGGAATGTATCAATGATGATCAATTTCATTGTCTTCAGTGAGATGGGGGAAAATGGAAGTTAAGAGGTCTGTGTGCTTTCTGGTGGGATGAGCTGCCTATATGAAGTAAAACAGGCACCAACTGGCAATTGTAACTATACCCCAGTGTTACTCCACCAGAAACTAAACCTTTACTGTATGGTACTCACACATGTGTGCGCACCAATTTCTAATGTGTGTAACTGATCTCATAGCTGTATAGTTTTGTGTAATGTTTAGGGAGTGTGGAATAGTAATTAAGTCTGAATTAGAGATAAAGGTCTTTCCTTCAAAATCGAGCTTAAGAGCTTTGTATGTGTAGGATACAGGACTGTCTCTAAGTGACTTTATGCCAATCAGTTGGGTGTTCCTTTTCTGGGTGCAGTTCTAGGACATCTGTAAATGTAGCAGCAGCACCATCCCAGATACAGAAAGAATATACTTCATTGTGGACTTCACTTGAGCTTTGCAGAATATCAATAATTGTTGGGGATTGAAATATTTACTGACTTTGAAGAGAAGGGCCAGTTGTTTGGATGCAGTCCAAGTTATGTAAAGGCTGGGTTTCAGCTAGAAGCAATCCTTGGTGATACTGAGACCCAATATCTAGGGTTATATGTGAGAGTTCTTATGAAGTACTGGCTCATGGTTGTATGGTAGATGTTTTCTTGATAGCAGTAACATTTGAACCAAAAGCAAATATTACAAACTGGAACCAGAATAACATTTAAATGACCTACTGACATTCTGACTTGGTTATTCACTATGAATTGACCAATGATGAATTGGCATGGTGCCAAGTTGTCTGAGCATTGAATTGACTGACAAATTGATCAGCAAGGAAGTGACTGTTGACAAATTGTCTCAGCACCATTTAGCTAATGTCTTTCTTCATCAAGGTCATGATCAGCATGTATAAATTAGGGTAAGCTTATTCATTAAAATTCACAATACCTATTAAATAAACTTAAATTTGACCAAACATTAATTCAATAAAGTTGTGTATTTGTATATTTATCTTTAAAATAGCATTCTACCTCTTAAATGTTACTTTAGCATAGGCGCAGGGGTGGCTGTGTGGTAAGTAGCTTGCTTGCCAACCACATGGTCCCGGGTTCAGTCCCACTGCGTGGCATCTTGGGCAAGTGTCTTCTACTATAGCCTCGGGCCGACCAAAGCCTTGTGAGTGGATTTGGTAGACGAAAACTGAAAGAAGCCTGTTGTATATATGTGTGTCTGTGTTTGTCCTCCCACCATCACTTGACAACCAATGCTGGTGTGTTTACGTCCACGTAACTTAGCGGTTCGGCAAAAGAGACCGATAGAATAAGTACTAGGCTTACAAAGAAAAAGTCCTGGGGTCGATTTGCTCAACTAAAGACGGTGCTCCAGCATGGCCGCAGTCAAATGACTGAAACGAGTAAAAGAGATGTGATCTACCACAGTATCTGAAGTCTACGCTGTGAAGTGACCTGATCTGGGTTAGTGTTAGGGTTAAAGGTTAGGTTAAACAGCATGTTAAAGTGTAAATGGTTAGGTAGACCACATGATAAAGTGGCACCTTTTTATCTTTTGCTTGTTTCAATCATTGGATTGTGGCCATGCTTGGGCACTGCTTTGAAAGATTTTGTTGAATAAATCAACCTCAGTACATTTTATTTTTTTCATCAATGTCTTTTACTGAATCTCTAAGTTATGGGGGTTGTAAACAAACAGCACCAGTCGTCAAGCAGTGGTATAGGTCAAGCACAAAGACTTACACGCATGCACACACATGAGCAGAGCAGACCACACACACACACACACACACACACACACACACACACACTCTCTTCTTTCAGTTTTGTTCCACCAAATTCACTCACATGGCTTTGGTCAGTCTAGGACTTCAGTAGAAGACACTTACCCAAGGTTCCATGATCTGGGATTGAACCCAAGACCACATGGTTGAGATGCAAGCATCTTAACCACATCACCACATCTATATTTTATTTATTATTTGCAAATAAAAGAAAAGGAAATAAAATATTTTCT
>NC_068984.1:114509192-114509920 GCF_001194135.2 Octopus bimaculoides | reverse complement strand
TAACCACATCACCACATCTATATTTTATTTATTATTTGCAAATAAAAGAAAAGGAAATAAAATATTTTCTGGCTAATTTTCAATTAAAAAATGAAAATCTGTTGGACGTGTTGCACAGGAGTCTATTTTATTATATTCAACATTTCTGTCAACCATAACCAACATGCAAACTGTATTTTTTCTTCTTCAAGAAGTAAATCTTCTGTTCATAAAAGTTTTAAAAAAAGAAAGAAAAAAATGGTTGATGTAGTTAGTTTTTTTTATTGTATCTTTAAGGTATTAGTTTCTACTTGCTGTATTTAAAAATAGATACAAAGCGCCTGAATTTTGTGAAGCCACCTGCAGCAGGTAATATGTAATGTTACCTCTTATTTATAACACTATATAAACAGGAGCTACAGGATTTATGGTTGTGAAATAAATAAATACATAAATTCTCTTTTCCAGTAGTTCCCTCACAAAAAAAAACAGACCTTTCTAGGTTCACCGCTTTCTTATTGTGATTGCAAATTTTACATAAAATTCGTTTTTCTTTTATGTCGATATAAGTCAGGTGGTTTTCTTTCATTGCCCTTTTGTTTTTGATTTCAGTCTTCTCTCATTTGAAATTTAGATTGTGCCGTACTTCTTTGACCTACATCCATCCCCACTGTTGTTATGTAATGATATTAAAATTTTCACATTAATTCTCAGAGCTTCTAAGCCTTTGCTCCATCCCCCCCCCCCCC
>NC_068984.1:114507649-114509182 GCF_001194135.2 Octopus bimaculoides | reverse complement strand
CCCCCCCCGTAATATTTTCTCAGCCTGTTGTTTCCATTCAGTTTGTCTCTTTTGGATGTTATGCATAATTTATCAGACAGATTTTGTTTGAATCAAAAGAAATCAAATTCTGATCCACACATAAGTAATGAAGCCAGTACGTACTCCCAAGATTTTAAAATGATTGAAAGTGCTTCAATTAATCAAATGTAGTTTTAAAATGTAAGACTTCACACCATGTAGCATTTGCTGTTATCATCACTTTAATAATAATAATAATAATAATAATAATAATGTAACTTTTCTGTTCATTATGTGCAATAATGTTCAGCTGGCAGCATTATTTCTAATCTTTTTGTTTCTGGCAAAAAATTGAAGAAAGCAAGGGGAAATTCCTGTATGAGCAAGAAGGTGGGAGTGGTTGTGGTGGAGTGTTGTGGTGGGTAACATTAGTAAACTGTCAGATATTACTATAATTGAAGCTCTGCTTGATAAACTAGATATTGATCCCCACCTCCCCATAAAAAGATAAAATAAAATAAAATAAATGAAATATTTAGCAGTTAGTAGCCATCATGTTTTCAAGGTTATTGTAGATATGAAATACACATATGTGCATAAACAGTGAATATTTCTATTAATAGTTCATATCCATTTGTATCCATTCTACTTGTTAGTTAAAGGGGAGGGAAAGAAAACCATGAATTAAGTGTAACCAATTACATTCATGATTAAATACATAAATGTTTTAATTGCAGCAGTGGAATTTCATTGAAATTCTGATTTTTAGACATAATATCTTATTAATAGATGACCTTGATTTTATTATCAGCTGCCATAGAAACCAAATCCTATGTTTGTTTCAAAATCATCTCCTGCTTTATATCATGTTCTATTACTAGTTTAGTTGTTTCCGCATTTGTATATATTTATTATAAGTATGCATATATCTATCTATATATATATATATATATATATATATATATATATATACATATCCTGTATGCTTTGTACTTAGTAAAGAAATTCTTAATTTCCGTGGGTGTCCTGTGTTCTACTCTTTCTTTAAAAAAACTTCATTAGCTTGTTATATGTAGCTAACTCACTCTAAATGACTGCTGTTGTCGGTCTGCTTAGATTCATGGCAGAGAAAAAGAGAAAATTAGATGATTGATTTACTTTATAACAAGCAGCCTACAAACCAAGCATCTTAGTATATATGCTCCAGTCTGGTCTGAACTGCCAATGTAGTAGCCCAAACTGGGACTGCCAAAGTAGTAGCCCAAATTTTCTCAATGAGCTCTCTAGCATTTTTTAAAAATTAGGATCACATATTTACATCATAAATCATAGAGCTGTTGAAATCACTTCCTTCTGTTCTAGCATTTGGTTTTTTTTTATCAATTCCAATTAATCAAAATGTTGTTTCTTCTGCAGTGGAAGTAATTTTATTGTTAATAAATCTTTATTAATGATGTAGCCCAAAGCAAAATTCAGCTATGAATAATAGCTTACATTGATTTAAAGATCCCTTTGGGGGAAGAAGACAAAAAA
>NC_068984.1:114497698-114507485 GCF_001194135.2 Octopus bimaculoides | reverse complement strand
CTCTCTCTCTCTCACACACACACACAGTTGCTCTGATTTAAGATCAAAATCTTAGAAGTCTCGATGAAGACATTTAACCCACATGCACGCATGCTCTTTCATCTCCCTCTTGCACCACCACCCCCACCGTCTCTCATATGTCACCTATAAACTTTTGAGAAATTTGTTCTATACTTTTGCGTTTATTAATTATATAAAGACAAGTTGAACTCAAAACTTGTTATTGTTGGCTCGTTCTGACCGTATCACAGTCCAAAACACTAATTGCTATAACGAAACATTATGTCAGAAGCATAAAGATTTTTATACTTTTGCTTTTAGCTATGGCAGGCAATATGAGAGCAATATACATGTTACAACTGAATCTTTTCATCTTGATGTATGTATTTATACAAAATCAATGCCTACTACACAACAGCGATGATCATAGACTAGCTGTTTGACAGTGACTTGTACTGGTGTAAATAAGTTGTGAAAATAGCTTTAACAAGTTTGCTGTTAATGTGTGTGCTAGTAGCTAGGCCGATCTGCTTGCACTTAATAGTCTACTTGTACTATATGGTAATCTATTAAGAATATGTACTTCCACATGGAAGTAGAGAAAGGTCAACTGACAAAGAATGATGTCACCGACCAACCAACCAACAGGTAGTGCTTGTGTCCTTTTTCAACTTACCCATGAGATGCTAGAAACTCTGTCATAGCAGGCAGTCCATCAGTCTGTATAACAGTCTTGTTCTGCTCTCTAGTTATTTTAGCTACTGGGTACATGCTATCTGGTTTTTCTTCTATGTTAATTGCTATATTATATCTTGTAGTCTTGAAAATGTTTTATTAAAACGAATAACTTATTAATTGCAGATTATGTAGGCATAAAGGTTGTATTTTAGAAGTGATAATAGTAGTATAATATTTTGAAGTCAGCTATTAATTATATATTTGTTCTGTTTCATTTCATTTATTTTTTTTCACACTAGCTGTTGTGTTTGAATAAACTTCTTTACTTACAAATGCTTGGTTACTAAACGTTATTTTTACCTCTGCCAATCGTTACCTGATTACAGTTTTATAAAGAATACTTGAGATGTAGTCTACATAGATAAAAATAGGGCATTTGCCAAGTTTGGTACAACAATAACAACATTCAACTCCTCATCACCAAGACCTCTGTGTAATGATATTTATAATTTAAACAGTTTGTTCACAAAAAGATTCTTTTGAAATTTCAACCCTTTTATTTAATTTTCTAATTCATAACATATTTCAGAAATATTCTAAATGAGTTCTCACTAGCTGGATACTCACCCAGTCAACCAGGACAAATGTTACATATTGTTAGTACTTTAGTAGCTCTAGCAATTAGATGCTGTGGGAGTGGGGATTAATAGCAATGGCAAAACATTGAACCAAATACCTTCTGTATTTAGTTTCAAAGTGCAAATTCTCATGGGGTTGTATTTGCAAGGTCAATAAGGTTAGTACCAGGCACGTACTGACTCAATTCTCTTTATCAACAGTAATCCCCCCCCCCCATTAATTTCTGACTTTGTGCCAACATGCAAAATATTGGTTATTGGTTTCGAATTTTGGTCCAAGGCCAGCAATTCAGGGGAAGGGTTAAGTTGATTACATTTGCCCCCAGAAGGATGAAAGGCAAAGTTGACCCTGGCAGGCATTTGAACTCAGAACGTGAAGACAAACAAAATGCTGCTAAGCATTTTGCATAGCATACTAAAGACTCTGCCATCTTGCTGCTTAATATTGATTAAGTATTAATGTTCAATCTAATTTAACCATCAAGTGAATTTATGTAACTTACATGTATTTCATAGGGTGAATAAAACATTCATTATGGGCATACTACTAAAAAAAATTTCAAGGTAATGTTTCATTAGGTGATCCATGCAGAAAGTTCCATGAACCACAAATTGCCCATGGCTGTATAAGTATTTATCACCATGCATAACTCTTAATTCAGGCTGTTATGATGAATTATACATACCAAGACGCTGAACGTGTGTTCAATACGTGCATGTATGTTGAAGATATGGAGTCGTATTCTTTTGACCGTTACATAAAAAATACACAGTTTCATAAATACAGAAATAAATTTAACAAGTTGAAAGAATGTGAAGTAAAAGAAAATAAATTTCTACATTAGTTTATTATGTACATTTGGCATTTATAGAACAATTAGAAAGTAAAGTCATTTTGTCGTAGAGGATTACAACTTAAAATTCACACTAACTAATCTTTCATGCTAACTACTAGAGTTCACAACAATTCAATCTTGTTGGATTTGAGTATTGAACATGGCATGAATATTAGCTGATACTCAAGAGGGTGAGTGTCGTGGATTTGATTGACAATCAACGATCACTGAGAATGAGTGTCGTGGATTTGATTGACAACCCAACGATCACTTGAGAGTGAGTGTCGTGGATTTGATTGACAACCCAACAATCACTGGAGAGTTTTCCAAAAATCAGGGTTTTTATAACTGCTCATACACAAATTCTAGAACCGTACTTCGTGAAAGATTTCTTTAATGAAAGTTCAGAATTCGTATATGGGCAGTAATTTTTAACCAATGAGAAATCAACAATTTCTCCTGTTCGAGCAAACGAACCTATGTTCTCTCTCCACCTCTTATGAGTTTGCTACAGCTGTTATAAACTGATATTGAATGGTGTGCTCTAGTCAAATCGTTTATGCAAAATAGATAGTATATCATAAAACCTGCAGTGCTTCAATTTCTTTAATGCTTAATATCCTGTTGAAAAACTTTGTAAGTTTGTAAGTCAAAAATTCAGTCCTGTAATGATTCTGTTACAGATCAGAGATGAATGGGAGAGAGAGAGAGAGAAAATTAGCTGTTTCCCTTGTATTAGAGTCTTCCTCACTTCCTTCAAAATGAATATATAAAGAAGCTTTGTACAATTCTTATGATACTTTGTATTTTGTGACTGGCTAACTGATGCAGCCCTATAAGATACCGTGTGGTATAGTTAGGAGTTAATTTTAAGCAGTGTGACTTAATTAGGTAGATTAGACTGAAACTGAAACCTCTTTTTGTTAAATATATGGTATATTGGTGGTCCTGTCAGATACCATTTTATTGTTAGTCCATTTGTCTATATTTCAATATTTATTTAATATCCTGTTTTTTTAAGCCCTCCTTCATAACGTTATTGTCTATAAATTTCATATCTCTTGAGCCTAGTAACATAAACATTGTTCATGTGAATTACAGCTTCTGCTTTAAGTATAGAGTCAGGTACAAATCTGCTTTCAGCTGGTCATATTCTTTTCCTTGTTTTCAATGATTGGACTGCTGTATTACTTATCATTTAAGCCTGGTACTTATTACTATTTGTCAAACTGCTAAGTTAAGGAACAACATGAAGACAGACAGAAAAAGGCTGATATATGCACACATACATGTGCATGCATACACTCACAAATGTGTACATGGCTGATTTACATACATTTTCCTTCTACCAATTTCACTCACAAGACATTGATTAGCTGAAGCTAATTTCCCAAGATACCATGCAGTGGGATTGAGCCTGAAACCATGAAGTTGCAAAGTGAACATCTTAACCACTCGACCATGTCCATATTTATTTGGTGGCGTATAAGATGTGCATGTTTTACAATAAAGAAAATCTCCAAAAAAAAAAATCATCCTGCATCTTATTATGCAAAGTTGGCCCTATATATTATATGCTTTAATGCACTAAAAACTTTTTTCTCCTGAATATGCACTGCTGAAATTACGGTGCTCTTAATATACCTGCGTGTCTTCTATGCTATCAAATACAGTATATGAGTATAGTTATATTATTTTGTACCTGTTGTTTGATGAGATTTTATGGTTGTTTATCAGTTTGTTCACTGAATAGAAAATAAGAGAGATCACTAGCTATCTTCATCCTGTTTATATTGTTTGTAACCATTATAACCCAGTTTGATACTATCAAGAACAATTTGTTATAAAAATATGGCTGCAGCTATGTATGTCGTGATACATAAACAAGTCTAACTCTGGCTGTTCAATTAGCAATGACCTAATACTAGTATCTTATACTAAATACCATTTGTAATACTACCAAATATTAACACGTAGAACCAACAAATCCCTGCCAATTTGAAAGAACAGATGTTATAAATAGATGCATGAGGTCACTTTATGAAGAGCCAGTCTCTCTACCTCCTCCCCCCCTCTCTCTCTACCTCTCCCCCTCTCTCTCTACCTCTCCCCCTCTCTCTCTACCTCTCCACCCCCTCTCTCTACCTCTCCCCCCTCTCTACCTCTTCCCCCTCTCTTTCTACCTCTCCCCCCTCTCTCTACCTCTCTATTATAGTTGTATGGCTAGGTTTACAATAACATAATTACCAATTTAACCTTACTTGCATGTCACCTGAGCAGGTGTCTTCTGCTATATCTTTGGATTGACCTAAACTTTGAGAATGAAATTGGGTAGACAAAAACTATCAGAAGCTTGTTGATAGAGTCCACTCTGGTCAAGCATAAGGTCCAGGTCTCCAATTTGAGGGCAATTCAATATTTTCATGTTCTACTTCGTACAACCCATGAGCTGCAACAGTACACACAGTAAAGTGGTTGGTGTTAGGAAGGCATCCAGCTGTAGAAACCATGCCAAAGCAGACATTGGATCACAATACAGTTCTTGGACCTATTGGATCCTGTCTGACCATCCAGTCCATGCCAGCATGGCAACAGGCATATTTAATGGTAACAATGATGATGTTTCACAAGTCTCAGAGACCCTCCAATAAAGTGCTGGGTGCTGTCTTACTTCCATTGACTAAGCTATACTTCATATACCCCTCCCTGACTATACACACCTCCATCCCTATCTCTAACCATCTGTCACTCTCCTATCCACCCTTTCAGATCCTCTGTCCGTATTCTTTATTATTTTCACCTTGTACCTCAAGATACAAGAAAGTGAATATCACCACCATCTCTTTCTCTCTTTCTATCTAGGATAGCTCTATTATTTCCTCTATACCAAGACATATGTTCCTGTCCCTCTATCATACTTTAACTTCTTAATATCTACCATAAAACCACTCCCTCAGTGCTATACCCCCACTAAGGTGAGCGAGTTGCTTGGTGACCTCACTAGTGCCTGTGCCACAAAAAAAAGCACCCAATACACTCTGTAAGAAGGTTGGCATAAGAAGGACACCCAGCAGGCACTGGCGCTCAATGCAGTCCCACCTCTGCCAGTATGGAAGGTGGATGTTAATCTTCATATATTGTATACAGTGATATGTACTTTTATATATTGCTGTATACTATCACAATAATGCTTTAAGTTGCTACCACAGGTCCTAATATTGATTTATATGCATCCTCATCTGCATACTTAAACCCATACAGCTATTCTTTCATTCTGTGTCTTGCCCTCTCTCTCTCTCTCTCTCTCTCTCTCTCTCTCTCTCTCTCTCTCTCGTTTGATTGAAATAGTTTCCATTTTGTCCAGATGTATAATTTAAGCCAACCCTTGTTGGTTATATTAGCCAGTTTGGATTTCTTGTTGATTCTCTCTGTTAATCAAAAGTTGGATAGTTTCTTTTCACAGCTCCTATAACCCAGTATATTAGAAATATACTTACAAACCAAATATAGGCACACCACCATTTTTCTAGCAACTGATGGTTCAGCAACTCCTACATTCTGGATAAATTATGAGATGGAAACGTGGAATTCCTGTGGCTGCCATTCTAGTTCACTGCATAACCATTAGTGGTGTTTTACCATGTGTTTACATGTATTATTTACGCTGCACTTGTTAGTGGTGATACCAAAATTTTGAGAGATCCTCTGCTTATATAGCTTAAATTTGCCCTTAATTGTGGCTGCTACATGTAAGATAATTGAGATCATCATTGGTAGTGTCAAACATAAACTCCAATCTATATTAATCCAAGGTAAAGTAAAACTGTTGAAAAAAATGGACTGTGGTATTTTGGTTTCTAAGCACTATGACATGATTAGTAATTAGTGTAATTAATAGGTTACAGGTGTGTTGATGAATTATTATTATATAACTACGAATGGCCCGGCAAAATGGTTAATCTGTCAAGGCTCTGGGACCAAGAATACCGGATAATTGGTAGAGTTTATGTATTTCACTCTTTGTCTTCTGCTTTACAATTGTAATTTCATATTAATAAAAATAAGAAAAGGGTTCAATATTTATATTTGAAACTTATGTGAAATTTCATATATTATTATCAATGCCAGTGTGCAAGTATTGGGTTGTGAACATAATCTTGTCACCTGCTTTAAGGGTGCCTTTAACAGAATACATTCTTTTTCCTGGGTATGACTTTAAATTGCATTCAATAGTGGGGCCTTCATTTAATAGTTCCAAGGTTTTTGAGGAGTATGGAGTCATCTCTTAACCACTATTGTTCCCAGATCTACTCTAACTTGGAGTAGTAACTCTTGTCAGGGTCCCAGCTATAGGTTAATTAGCATATTAGGGTTTGCCGACCTGTGCATGTGAAGACTGGATCCAGCAGACTCTGCAGAAGAAACTTTCATGGGTCAGTGGAGGGGAAGGCTGCTGCAGTAATGCATTGTAGAGAGCAGAGAGCAGGATGAGGCAAGTAAGATATCTTGGTCATCCACTGCATCCCTTTCTATCCCCAGTCATCTTGGCTTGGTCTTACCGTTGGATTAAATATGGTCATGGACAAGAGAGTGAGGTTGATTGTGCACAACTCTTTTTCACTTTAAACAAACTCACTGCACGAGTCATCAGTCATTCTTAAGGATGGCTGAATGGTTCTCATTATTCTGACAGATGAGTATGATCAAGACATTCTGTTGCAAGCAGGTTCCTGATCTAAAAATAAGTTCCAGTAGCCCCAGAATAGTCAGGTCCCATTCCTCTGTGGATTAAACTATATAAAAAAAAAACGAAGGCACTGATTTCTAATTTATTTTATGGGTGCATTTTAAATTAGACATGTTCTCTATGCATGAGTGGGAGTAATGAGTGTGTGTGTACATTTTTCATTAGATGAATGAAAAGGTGGTGGGAGGGTGCAGAAAAGGAAAAGTGCAATTAACCTGGGTTTAAATGAGCCTGGTCAGGCTTCTCATATTTTGTGGATTGTCTAAATAGAATTTTGAAGAATTAACAAAAAAATAATGTAGAACTAAATCCAAGCTTTGCAGAAGAGTAATTAATTATTGTCAACTTAATTTTCACATGATCCACTGAGTTTCAGGATAGTTAGCTTGGTTGGTTGGTTGGTTGGTTGGCAGGCAAGAAGGTAGGAAAACAATGTTCCCCAGAAGCAAAATATACAAAGAACAAATTTTATTCAAATGGTTTATATAATAATAATAATAAAGCTCCCTTTCTCCATCTCCATTTCCCACTTCCTATTCCTAATAATAATAATAATGGTGATGATGATGATAGGAAGAGGGAACAACTGTTATCGACCAACCATGCATGCATTCTCTTCTCTTTGTCTGTTTCAGCTCTTCTCTTGCAGGTCATCATAAATTAAAGCCCTCTTCTTAATGTTCAGCATTTTCTATTAAGCTACTACTCTCTATCAAGATCGATGATTACAAAAAGCTAATCAATATTTTCTGTAAAGTTTTCTTTTTCTTGTGTTTTTATTTTTTTTTCTGATTTGTTTTTGCTCTTATCATTTTCTCCTGTCTACTTACTTGAAATTTTTTTTTGTTTTTTTAATTATATTCTTTATCTCTCTCTCTTTTTCTCTCTCTCTCTCTCTTCCATAGGTATAGCTTTCACAGACTTACCTGTAAGTATTTTTCCTGTTTTTTTTTAAATATTTGTTAATTGCATCACATTTGACAAATAAATCTTTTATTATAATTCTTTTTCTTTTTTTTTTTTTTTTTTTGTATTCATGCTCATAAATAAAATGTTAATCAAGGTTGGATAGTTTCTTCAAAACTAAAAATGTTGCTACTGCTTTTAGCATGAAATGCACTCCATAATATTTAATGACCCAGTGGTAAAAATCTCGCATTGCATGAAGTGAGTTCAATTAAGGAAAAAACAAAATAAAAAGTATTTCTATCAGAATTGAACTTGTGACCTTTAGGTATGTAGCTCTATTCAATAATATATAACCTTACCATGGTACATACTCAAAACCACTTTACTGCAGTATTTTCCTAACCCATTTTCAGAAAGAAAAAAACAACACAAAACCTGTTGGATGACAGCAATGCAGATATTTTAACTATTTATTTGTATTTATATTTGTAAATATAAATTTTTATTATTCAGTCTTTCATGTAATAGTAGTCTGCAAAAATATGGGATCATTCTATAAAAGCAAAGCCAAGCTAGACCATTCTATTAAGCAAGACTGTTCCGTCAAGCATGACCATTCTATCAAACAACTCTACCAGACTGTTTGCCAGTGCAGCTGATAGAAAAGAGATAGTTATAAAGATACAACTATCTTACTACTACTACTACTACTACTACTACTCAACTGCATATTAGAGTAATTATTAACAGAAGTATTAGTGTACTCAATGGGAACTAGTTCTAATTGTTATTTAACATGTAAAGAGTTAAATATGTAAGAAATTGGCAGTTTATCATTGTCATAATCATCATATGCCTGTTTTTCATATTGGCATAGGTTAGATGGTTTGACAGGAGCTGGCAAGCTGGTGGGGGGGGGGCTACATCTGGCTCCAATTGTCTGTATTGGCATAGTTTCTACAGCTAGATACCCTTCCTAATGCCAGCCACTTTAGAGAATGTACTGGGTGCTTTTTATATGGCATCAGCATATATATATATATGTGTGTGTGTGTGTGGTTCAAATGTATAGAAAATAGAAGAGAAAGACAGGGGTGGGAGTGTATTAGCTTGACGCTCGGGAAGAATGGAAAAGTCTTTGATGTTTTGAGCCTGTGCTCTTCAACAGAAAGGGATCAGAGGAGAAAAAATGGAGAGAGGGGAGGGTAACAATGTGTCAGGATTAAGGGTTTCAGTCATGAGATTGTGGCCAAGCTGGTGTGCCACCTTGAAGAATTTTTAGTAGTATGAATCAACACCGGTACTTTTTTTTTTAAAGCCTGGTGCTTATTCTATTGTTCAATTTTGCTGAACTTCTAAGTTACAGATACATGAACACATCAACACTGGTTGTCAAGCAGTGGTACGGGAGAAACGCAGACACAAAGACACCCACACATAGCTATGTAATAAATGCAAAATTCTGTCCATTCAAGACCCGTGTACCTCAGTCTACATTCACTCTACCTAGACATATTATATCTATTTGGAATCAGGATGATCCCAGGATTGAAAATCTGCCTTTCATTTAGTTCTTGAACATCCAGCATTGGGATCTGACATAAAAGCATTTGGGTTGCTATTTTTTTGGTTGATTCACACAATCTAGGTTGGTGTTTGTCAGATGATGTCAGAGATCAAGGGGGAGATAAATGACATTTCCTTCATTAATTTTAGTTGAGATTAAGAACTTTGGGACAAACTGGCTAACAGCTAGAATTCAACTTGGGACTGGAACGATAGAATGATTATATTACAGAATTAATTCCCATCTGTCCTTAACCTCTGATCAAATACCACCAGGGCATATAGTCATTATAGATGTATTATAATCATGCAGTTTAGCTCTCTTTATTTTGGGGCCACAGGCCCAGTTAGCCCTTCACAGGAGCTTGCTTAAAAGCCCACATGGAGTACGGCTTTTAAGCTAGTGTACACAC
>NC_068984.1:114495145-114497559 GCF_001194135.2 Octopus bimaculoides | reverse complement strand
ACACACACACACACACACACACACTGGGCTTCTTCTAGTTTCTATCCGCAAAATCCACTCGCAAGGCTTTGGTTGACCAAGATTATAGTAGAAAACATTTGCAGAAGGTGCTACATGGTTACCAAACCTCACTTGTTTCCAAGTGAGGTAAAAAAGAGAGTTTCCCCAACGTTGCACAACGGTTGCACACAGCTTTGGTCAGCCCGTGGCTGTAGTAAAAGACACTTGTTTGGTGCATCACACAATGGGACTGAATCCCAAACCATGTTAAGCAATCAGCCATGCTTGTGTAAAGTAAAATGAGAAAGCTATTGGTTTATTGAAACCTTAATTGTTGTGTGATGCTTGTAAATAAGATAGTAACTAGAAGTAATAGTGACAAGGAAATGTAGTTTGATTTGTCCCTAGAAAGTTTACTTAACTTTATTGTAAAGTAACAATAATATAGAATAAGTAATGATAGAGAGTGGGTCATTATCTAATCCTTTATCATTGATAAAATAAGTAATGATAATATTACTTTGCTTTTAAACTAAAACACTAATTTTTAACTCATTAAGCTTTGAGGTACCAGATCTCCATGTAAGTGATTTACTGCAATTTAACCCTTTTGTCAGCATATTTCTGTTGAAATACACTGGCTTTGTTTTGTCATTATTAAACTGACTTTTGGAACATAAATTGAAATGAAATTTTGATGGAAGATATTAATTTAGATCACTTTAAAATGGAAAGTTTATATTGTTAAACCAAGAGTGGTTTCACACAGGTTGATATTGAAAGAGTTAAGTTGAAATTTTGATGAAAGTTCTTTAAAATTTAGATCAGTTTAAAATAGGAGATGTGCACCATAGAACAGGGATAGTCTCAAGCAGGTTGGTATCGAAAGAGTTAGTAATTGTAATTTTCAAAAAATTTAGCTATAAAGGCATGCAAAATATTGAAGTTAATTTTTTGCTTTATCTTTTATCTCTTACTTGTTTCAATCATTGAATTGTGGCCGTGCTGGAGCACCACCTTGAAGGGTTTTCGTTGAACAAACTGACCCCAATATCTCTTTTACTCTTTTACTTGTTTCAGTCATTTGACTGTGGCCATGCTGGAGCACCGCCTTTAGTCAAGCAAATCGACCCCAGGATTTATTCTTTGTAAGCCTAGTACTTGTTCTATCGGTATCTTTTGCCGAACTGTTAAGTTACGGGGACATAAACACACCAGCATCGGTTGTCAAGCGATGTTGGGAGGACAAACACAGACACACAAACATATACACTCATACATACATACATATATATATATATATATATATGTATATACATATATGTATATACATATATACGACAGGCTTCTTTCATTTTCCGTCTACCAAATCCACTCACAAGGCTTTGGTCGGCCTGAGGCTATAGTAGAAGACACTTGCCAGTGGGACTGAACCCGGAACCATGTGGTTGGTAAGCAAGCTACTTACCACATAGCCACTCCTACGCCTATGTATTGTATTTTTATGCCTGATACTTATTCTGTCAGTATCTTAAGCTAAACCAAGTTATGGGCATGTAAACAAAACAACACTGGTTGTTGAGCAATGGGGGGGGGGAACACAGACAGAAAGACTCACACACACATGACACAGGCTTCCACACATTTTCCAAATTATCTCACAAGGCATTGATCATCCAGGGGCTATAGTAGAAGGCATTTGCCCTAGATGCTGTATAACTAGACTGTATCTGAAACCACATGGTTGCAAAACAATCTCCTTAACCATGTTTTCTGTTAATGAATCTTATATGTGATTCATTAACCAAATGATATTTCAGGAATGAACAGGATTTCTTTAAAACAACAACCACAAGCTTATGGAAAACGTATATACACCAGCAGTTGCTATAGTATTAACACTGAAATGACACCAAAACCCAATCTTTGCTTCTGCTTGTGCCACCTTCTAAATAATAATGGTTGTTAGTTCCCACCTACAACCTTTCAACAGCAGTTAAGCTTTATAGAGTAAAAGAAAAAAATCAGTGTTTTTTTCTTTTTTTTCTCACTCACTGCCAGAATACGAAGTCGACAAATGAGAGATGCCAACACTATCTCTACCAACTGAACAGTTATATAACTACTGTTAAAGCCTAGATTCTATTGAAATATCAAATTTTAACAACACTTCCTTCATTTGGCAATCACTGCTGACACCACCATCACCACCACCACCACCACCACCATTCTTTTAATATGGATTTAAGTCTTTATCTTAGAGGTTATTGTTTCTATTTTATTTATATATTTGTTAAATATTTCTGTTTTACTTTGTCATTGTGTTTTATTTCCTTCTTTATATGACCTAATTTTTGTTCGAGAAAGTTGTAAGGCAAGTTAAGTTCATATTTCAATATCTCCCCACTGTCAAG
>NC_068984.1:114481044-114495020 GCF_001194135.2 Octopus bimaculoides | reverse complement strand
ATATATATATATATATATATATATATATACATACATATATATATATTTAACTATTTCACTTGTTATATCACAAATAAATAAATACAGGAAAAAGAAAGAAAATAAGATTTGTTATAAAACATGAAGTATCTCCCAATAGAATTGAGTTTTTAATGTACACACATGTATGTCCCTTCCCTACCACTTATATACACATGCATATATGTTTCAAAGAGTGCGTATTTGAGTGTCGGCTGTCAGAAGAAAGAGTACTCAATACCATAGTAGAGATTAATAACATTTTTTTATTTTGGTTGAGTCAGTCTCTTGCTACTCTTGAGTTTTGCCAATGGGTGCACAGGGTGTTCAGTCAAGTTATAAAACAACATTGGTTGTTGAGCAATAAGTGCATGTGTGTGTGTGTGTGTGTGTGTGTTATGGGAGGGGGGTAAACAGACAGAAGCATGCACACATGACAGGCTTCCTCACATTTCTGAACTAATCAGAAGGCATTGGTCAGCCTGGGGTTATAGTAGAAGACACTTGCCCAAGATGCTGTGCAGTTGAACTGTATCCAAAACCACGTGACTGTAAAACCACAGTTTCAATCCATCAAATTCACTCCCAAAGCATCAGCTGGCTTGGGGCTATTATAGAAGGCACCTGGCTAAGGTGCCACTTAGTGGAACTGCTCCCAAACCATGTGGTTGCAAAGCACACATGCCTATACCTATTTTTATTAGTTTTTATTAGTTTTTGATCACATCTTTTCTCTAGCAATTTAAATGATCAAAAGTATCATGAAGAAACATTATCATCATCATTCGTCTGTTGTCCATGCTGGCATGAGTTGGACAGTTTGACTGGGCTGGCATACTGGAAAGCTGCGCCAGGATCCAGTCTGATTTAGCATGGTTTTCTACAGCTGGATGCCCTTCCTAACGCCAACCATTCCAAGAGTGTAATGGGTGTTCTCATGGGTGCCATTTGCATGACATTGCTATCTGCTATGGCTGCGGTTCATCTCGGCTTGATTGGTTTTCTCAAGCATAACATAATACCAAAGGTCTTGGTCATTGCCTCCATGAGGCCCAACACTCGAAAGCAGCTCAGCCACTTTGCCATCATGAGGCCCAACACTTGAAAGGAACTCAGCCACTTTGCCTCTGTGAGGCCCAATGCTTGAAAGGAACTCAGTCATTTTTCCTCCGTCAGGCCCAACATTCAAAGATTGATTTTATATGTGTGTGTGTGTGTGTGTGTGTGAAGGCACATGGCTCAGTGGTTAGTGTCGAACTTATGACCATCAGGTTGTGAGTTCAAATCCTGGACCGAGCTGTGTGTTGTGTTCTTGAGCAAGACACTTTATTTCACGGTGCTCCAGTTCAATCAGCTGTAGAAATGAGTTGTGACGTCACTGGTGCCAAACTGTATTGGCCTTTGCTTTCTCTTGGATAACATTGGTGGCATGGAGAGGGGAGGTTGGTATGCATGGGTGACTGCTGGTCTTCCATAAACAACCTTGCCCAGACTTGTGCCTCAGAGGGTAACTTTCTAGGTGCAATCCCATGGTCATTCGTGACTGAAGGGAGTCTCCTATATATATATATATATATATATATATACACACACATACATACAAAAACCTAGAGAGAAGATGGAGATAAGATTAATAAAAATTTATTTATACATTGACAAGACCTACAATTGTTTCATTTCATTGCTTATAGTATAAAATCAATCAATTTGGTTAATTATTATAAGCCAGAATATCATCAGGGAAGAATGTACAAAGAAATTTATATATATCATATTGAAAACATAATGAAAACACTAAATAATTAAACAGGAAAAATACAGTGTACCATTAAAATTAATACATAATATATATTTTTATATTATGTATTAATTTTAATGGTACACTGTATTTGTCTTGTTTGATTATTTAATGTTTTCGTTATGTTTTTGATATGATATATATATAAATTTCTTTGTACTTTCTTCTCTGATGATATCCTGGCTTATCATAATTAACCAAATTG
Organism: Octopus bimaculoides; assembly: GCF_001194135.2. NCBI lineage: Eukaryota > Metazoa > Mollusca > Cephalopoda > Octopoda > Octopodidae > Octopus > Octopus bimaculoides. The sequence goes on along the minus strand of NC_068984.1, from coordinate 114,492,999 downwards.
ATTTAATTAAGTTTGATTGATTTTATACTATAAACAATGAATTGAAACAATTGTAGGTCTTGTCAACTTTTATTAATCTTATCTCCATCTTCTCTCTTAGTTTTTATGATAATAATATATATGTGTGTGCCTATATTATAAAGTATTCAACTAGTCTAATCTTGGATATTCCTATCCCTCTGAGGTTTATATATCCTCACTTGTAGTTTATATATATATATATATATATATATATATATATACATACATACATACATAATTTCACTTTCTTTGTATTTTCTTATTTAGCAAAACTTGTATCCCACTGTTGGACTTCAGACACCTGGAGAAGTGGTTGAGGCAAATTTTGGACAGTCTCCATTTGTATTTGATATTGAAGACTACATGTGGGTAAGGACATTTGCTAATTGTAATTACTTTCTTCATTTTACAATATTTCTTTTTCTTTTTTTGTGATTGCCCAACCCAACCATTCTTCTTACATATTGACTCCATTCCAATTATATTGTCTCTTTTCTATTCTTAATTTCTGTTTTCTTTATCTTTTGATTTTCTTCTTAACTGAAACTAATATAATGGTAAAGAAAGTAGACACATCTAATGTAAATCTCTTTTATAAAGTACTTTGCATTCCAGCTTCAAATCCTTCCCACATTTACTTTGCTTTTCATCTTTCTGGGGCCAATAAAATAAGTAGCATTAATATGCCAGGAGTCAGTTGAACCAATCTCTTTATTCATCGATATATTTGATTAATGTGATTGCCCTCCCATATAAAAATTGGCTCTGAGCCTAATCAAAGAATAGTATGTTTTCAGATGTTCTATATTGACAAACAACATGGAAATTGCTTTCCAATACTCATGTAACCATGAACCTCATATTGTTCATGTTGTTGTTGTTGCCATTCTTTAGACCTGGGTCAACTTCGTTTGAGCAAACCTATGATCAAAGACGTTCCAACTTTGACCATCCTTTTTATTTTTTTATTCAGGCATAATCACAACACAACTTCATTTGATGATATGAAATCTAAGTATACTCATAGTACAATCAATGATCAGAAGTGTTTTTGCCATAACCACCCCCGGACATTTCCTCTTGTACTTAGAGACCTACTTACTGTCATTTCTAACATTACTCACTCCCTTGCTGATGTTGTTCTTTACTGCTCTGCGACTTCCTACACAGTTGTCCACATTTGACCTAAACATCTCCATAAAACCTGCACTGTCTTGATGAACAGAGAAAAGATCCTTCAGTGGGCAAGATAACAATCTTAGTCATTTTCAATAGCACAATGACAACCACTGCTCATATTAAGAAAACCATTTGTACTTCACCTTCTTTAGTCTTAGACAATCTGCAACTAAAATTTTCAGATGTAACCTCTGTGTCTTTGTTGATGATCTTCCATAGCAATACTACATACACAAAATGTAGCTTAATTTACAGTCCAAAGACTGGCTCTCCTCTACAGGGCCCAAAATACTTCAGTTTCTGACTTTCTACAAAGCTCAACTACAATCTTAAATGGCATTCTTCTCCTACGTCTAGAATGGTGTTGCTGCTATATATACAAACATTCAAAGCAACATCGAAATGATGGCCATCCAATAGATTCATGAAGACTTGCTCACCAATACTCTTCAACTTCCTGTCTATAGTTGTAGCATTTCTTCTCTCTGCTTTATTTTATTGTTGTTGCAATGACCTATGCTTCTCTAAACAATTCTGCTGCCCACCCAACTCAGCCTATTCATTTGTCTCTCCTTTCATCAATTCTGTTATATCTAACACTCACCTTATGTCTTATGCTAATCACTCTGTCCAATCTTTCACTTCCAGAGTATCCAATTTCTGGTGTTCTCTTCTCATGTTTTTTTCCTGCAGATGTCACTTCACAAATGTTCAAGGTGAACAGAAAGAGAATTGATCTTAGCAGTCTCACAAGTCTTGCCATGCTATATGTATAGAGATGTTGCCCCTCCTCCAGACTAGGTCATAACAAATAATCTCAAATGAAATAGATTTATTCTCTCATAATGTTTCCATTACCAAAAGAATTTGTGAAATATTTCCAATTATTACTTGGTAAATGTAGCATGTATGAATTATTACTTGCTAATTGTAGCATGTATAAGTGGTTAGATTGTTTGGTGATCGGAAATGTGAAACTAAGTTTTGACAGTTTGAGGTTTCAGCTTTAAATCATATAATATATACTCTAATTCATGTAGTGAGTACTTTTTTTTCTCATTTGTAATTCAATTCTAAACATACATGTGCACGTGCGCACACACACACGGCTACCATTCAAAGCAATAATACATTTATATTTAGGAGTATTCATCAATTAATAAGCGATCTTTTGTCAGTTTTAAATGTGGGTCTATTAGTCACTTCCTGCTTGTGGAAAGATTTTCTTTACTTCTCAAATACTAAGTCACTTGGAACAATTTTACATGCTTCACTCTCTTTTGGTTTTGGCAGTGCAGTGTAGAAAAAAAAAAATGTTTGTCTTCTGCTATAGCATAAAAATGAAATTGTCTGATGATAATGGTGATAGTAATTTGAACTCTTGGAAATTAGAAATAAAATTTCCTGTTGTGTGTGTGAGTTTTTTCTTTTTTTTTCTTTCTTTCTTTCTTTCATCTTGACTGGACTACATTTACCACTATTAACTGTTTCCCCCTCTTATTTCACTAGGAATGGCGTATGAAGACTAGACTGACCATAGAAAGATTCCCAGTTTCGGACCGAAAAGGAGAATGGCAAACTGCGCTACAAAAGCACGTAATTTTATTGTAAGAGAGAGAGAGAATGCGTGTGTGTGTGTGTGTGTGTGTGTATAATGTCTTTTTTTTTATTATTTAGAACCAATTATTGATATACAAATAAATGTCTGTCTACATGTATTTGAAAATATGTAATATATTTATTTGGTCATATTTTCTGTTCACTTCCCTTTCTCTCTCTGTCATTCACTCATATGCACACACACTCACTCAAACATGTTCTCTCTCTCTTTCTCCTATTGTGTACTAATAATGTTAAATTGTAAGCCCATTTATTGTTGAGTAGCTGTGAGAGAGGGTGGGGACAGCTCTTTAGGTTGGCAGTAGATGATAGCAGATTGACTAAGCTAGTTAAGAACTTGACTCAATAAACAAACTGAATGAATAATTTGAATAAAGAAGAATTTATTCAGTTGACAAAATTTTTTTCTGTATTCTCCTTCTCCCTACATTTTTGTTTGTGTCTTTTTGCTACTGTTAGAACAAGGTCTTTGCAAGTGTAAAACAGAATCTTTATTAAAATTAATACTCTCATTGAACCTGTATTTTGTCTTGCTGCTGCTATAATAGCGATAAGGAGAAATGAAATTATACAGAAACTTAAGTAGGTGATACAGTGCAAGGCGATTAGTTCCATGGTTATGTATGAGCTAAATTTACCCTTTCACTTAACTACGAAGTTAAGTTAGTAGTTGGCTTTTGCACCCGATTGGTGTTCAGATAGATAGGTTTTTATCTGAAAATGCTGCTTACCAAATTATCAGTCGTGGACGTCATGCTTTGTTTGAGCTAATAGGAATCTGTTCTAACAATGTCTGGCAGCTTAGTACTGCTGCTATGCTCTAATGATGCTCAGATTGGCAGAATCGTTGGAGCGTTGGACAGAATGCCTTGCAGTATTTCTTTCAGCTCTTCGCCTTCTAAGTTTAAATGCTAAAGTGGGAGGTGGGGTGCGAACTTCATGCTTTGTTTGAGTTAACAAGAGTTTGCTTTTTACAGCATCTGGCACCTTAGTACTGTTGCTCAAACTATTTATTGTTGTTAAAGCATTGGACAAAATGCCTTGCAGTATTTCTCACAGCTATTCACATTTTTACATTCAAATTCCACCAGGGGTTGATTTTGCTTTCATCTTTCAGTGATTAAGTACCAGTCAAGTAATGGGATTGATTTAATAAATAAAACCCTTCTTTCCCAAATTTCTAGATTTGTGTCTTTGTTAGAAAAAAATTCTACTTATTATTATTATTATTATTATTGCGACAATCCAGAGCGGAATCTTTGGCACATTAAACAGAACGCTCAGGAACATTTTTTCCTGCTTTATGTTCTGAATTTAAACTCTGCCGTTCATTCTTTTGGGTCGATAAAATAAGTACCAGTTGGACACTGGAGTTGATGTAGCTGGCTTACTCCCACCCCAAAAATTGCTAGCCTTGTGCCAAAATTTAAAACTACTACTACTACCACTTTCAAGGATAGTGGAGTACAGAATTGTTAGTGTTAGGGAAAAAATGCCTTCTGGCATTGGTTCAGGCTTGTTATGTTCTGAATTCAAGTCATCCAGGGTTAACCTTGCTTTTCCTCTCTCTGGGGTTAAAATAAAGTATAGGTCAAGATCTGCCCTTCCTTAAAAATTGCTGGCCTTAATGTTTAAATTAGAAACAATTATTGTTATTTACTCCCTTTTAACCAAAAGATTGTTACTTTTATTGTTGTTGTTATTACTGTCTGTTATAGTAAAGTATTAACAGCAACATTCCTGTGGTGTAAAAAAAAAAATCTGTCATGCTATGGAAAGGGGATGGTCAAAGCATGTGTGCAAGGGGTGGGAGGGGAGAAATATTTAACAAATTTCTTGTTCTCTGCTAATGTAAACCAATTTGTTAACCCTTTTAGCATTTAGACTGGCCACATCAGGCCTAAACATTCTACCTGTTTAATGTTCAAACTAGCCAAATCAGATCTCTCACACTTACCTTATAATGTCATTTTCAAAATGAACAATCATCACCAAATCTCAAAGCTTCAAGTTAAAGCACGATTAATTCAAAACAATGTGAATAAATAAGCATTTCATTTGACAAAGTAATCTGAATGCTAAAGCATTGAGCCTTCAATTAAAGTGGTTTGATTTTATAATGATACTCAAATCATTGTCTCCAGTATTTCTGGAGGAACTCATTTTGAGTATGATGTATGTGTCCTAATTTTTTTGAACATGTGCTGTGTCTAACTGTGATATTTTTCACAGGATACAAAGTGCAGATAGTATCCTTATATATCATCATCATCATCATTGTTTAACATCCGCTTTCCATGCTAGCATGGGTTGGACGATTTGACTGAGGACTGGCAAGCCAGAAGGCTGCACCAGGCTCCAATCTGATCTGGTAGAGTTTCTACAGCCGGATGCCCTTCCTAACGCCAACCATTCCGAGAGTGTGGTGGGTGCTTTTACGTGCCACCAGCACGAGGGCCAGTCACACAGTACTGGCAACGGTCACGCTCAAAATAGTGTTTTTTACGTGCCACCTGCAATTCATAATCTTTTCTTTCTCTAACTTTAGTGATATTTCATTTGATTTCAACCAACTCCTGCATTCTAGACAAGTGGTTGTTAACCCTTAGATGGTAGCAGCTCCTTGTGGGTGTTGAGGGCTCAAGAGAGAGTGGAAAATGTCAGGAATGAGCTAGGGGTGGGGTTTAAGTATTTAGAGCAGTACAATACATTTATCATAACCAGGTACATCTTTTATTGTTTACTTGCTTTAGTCATTGGACTGCAGCCATGCTGGAGTACTGCCTTGGAGGGTTTAGACATACAAATCAACCTTAGTACTTATTTTTTAAGCCTGGTCTCTTTTGCTGAACTATCAAGTTAAAGGGATGTGAACAAACCAACACCAGTTGTCAAGTGGTGGTGGAGAATAAATACAAACTCATGCACACACACACACACACACACACACACACACACAATGGACTTCTTTCAGTTTCTGCTTATTAAATTCACTCGCAAGGCATTGGTTGGCTCCAGGTTACAGAAGACACCCAAGATGCCATGCAGTGGTACTGAGTCCAAGACCACATGGTTGTGTGAAGCAACTTTCTTATCCATGCTTTGCTAAGCTTAGAATATGACTCAGACATTGCACTATCAGTGATCAGAAACAAAGCTGGTTCTGTACTAAGGCCCAGAATACTTTTGTTACATAAATGCTTGCCTTCTTTAGTAATTTTCATACAAATTTATGATAGTGGGCATTAGTCCCCTGTTAGTATCTAAAAGGAAGCAGAAGCTGGATATGATTATATTAGAAAATATAAATAGATGCATGCATGGCTATGTGGTTAAGATGCTCTCCTTGCAACCACATAGTTCCAGGTTTAGTCCCACTGTGCAGCGGCTTGGGCAAGTGTCTTGTGTTGTAGTCCCAGGCAGGCCAATGTCTTCGGAGTGAATTTGGTTGATAAAAGCTGTGTGTGTGGGTGTGGGTGTCCTTGCCCATCCACTTTTTGACAACCCGGTGTTGATTTGGTTACTTCCCTGTAATTTAGCAGTTCAGCAAAAGAGACTGATGGAAACGACTGGGTTTGATTTGCCCAGCATGGCTGTAATCTAATGACTGAAAGAAATTAAAGATAAGAAAATAAAAATAAACCAGTAAATCACTGCCCCAAACTAGCTTGCGTTTGATGATACTATTTTCTTTCTTTATTTATTTATCTATTTATTTGCAAAACATGGGGTGGTGGCATTTGTAAAACCCTACCCAGTAAAAGGAGCTGCTGGGATACAAAAGGTTCTAGATAATTGTAAGTTTTTATATTGTAGAATAAGAAATTTTCCCTAGATATTTCAAGACGTTTTCATTGGTTAAAATGATAATGTCTACAAGCAAAAAAAATAAGTAAACACTTCTTTAAAATTTTTTTGTTTGATGGGGTTTATTTTATCTCTCTTTCAGTAAGTACTGTAGCTTGTCTTACACTGTGGTTTTGACGCTGACAAAACTCTAATATGTGATGTGTGCTTGCATTGTTTGGTTTTTGTTGGCCGTATTTGCAGAGTTTCTTGAGCACATATTTACCAGTCCTGTTTTACCTCTTTATATAAACTCAAATTTCCTCAGTACTTGACCAACTGAGACAGTGTGGTTGATTGTCTCATTGCAGCTACATCACATTCCATAGTTTCTGCCAGTTTCCTTATTTTTTTTTTTTTAATGATCCTCAAGAAACTAGTATAAAGACACTTATCTCAAGCTGTCAACAACAAACTTTACATTTTTTATCCTTGATCTCCCAAATCAAAGTTAAGACTCTTACTGTTCAAGCTTCAGTATTTGATTTCTTACAAGGACTTAACAAAGCTCAGTTTTCCTACTACCATTATTTAGTGTCTGTTTTTCCATGCTGGCAGGGGTTGGACAGCTTGGCAGGATCGGACTAGCTCTATCTAGCTCAAATGTCAGCTTTGGCATGATTTCTCTGATCAGATGCTCTTTGTTATACCAACCACTTCAGTGTGTACTGGGTGCTTTTATGGTACTGGCAATGATGAGGTCACCAAGATGAAAAGAAAAGGGAAAAGTCTCATCAACTGGAGTGAGAGGAGAAGGTGGCTTTATGCCAGGTGTTAAGAGGCTAAAATATGACAGGGGGACAAGCAGAGGCATATTGCTATATAAATGTGGATAGGAATAGTTGGAAAGAAGATAAAGATGATGGTGATGTAATGTCAGGGCAAGCTCTCAAGGTACAAAGTGTTCTGATTTCATTTTCTGTGGTCTCTTTTATAATTACAAGGATTTATACCCTTCTCCACACCAAGTGGTTTTATATAAGGAATAGGAGAATATTCTCTTGGGTTTATTCTATTGCTTAACCATTTGTACTAAACTGCTCACATAGTTGTTTAATCTTAAGTCAGCCTTGATGAAACAGATCATGTGTAAAGAAGTTTAGTTTGCAAGCTGAAGGTTTCAGGTTCAGTTCCACTGGGTGGCACCTTTGGCAAGTGTCTTCTGTTATAGCACAGGCTGACCAATGCCTTGTGAATAAATTTAGTAGATAGAAACTGTATGGAAGATCATTGTATGTGAGAGAGGGAGAGTTCAAGATATAGAATGAGTAAAAAACCAGCACAAGAGTTTACTGTGAACGAAACAGTATAACAAGACAATAAGAATCAGGAGAACATTTATCTCTCCTCACTCTCTCTCTCTCTCTCTCTCTCTCTCTCTCTCTCTCTCTCTCTCTCTCCCCCTCTCTCTATCTATCTCTCTCTTTCTGTCTCACATACCATGCACCTTCTGTCTAGCAAGACACCTATTTCTGCCTCTGTTTCTCTGTTACACTCTAACCTTTCATCATCTGATACTAGATCACATTCTCTAATGCCCCCTGTGTTGTGGCAAGACACCTGCTTCTGTCTTTTTGTCACACTCTAACTTTTCATCTTTTGACATAAGTTCCCCTCCTCAAATGCCCCGCCTCTCTCATAACTCCTTGACTTGCAAGTTACTTGGTTACCCTGCCAGTATTGGTGTCAAGTTAAAAACATCCAGTCCACACTGTAATGTGGTTGCCATTTAGAAGGGCCTTCAGGTGTAAAATCATGCATGGAAGATGGATGTTAAATGATGATGATGATATATTTTTTTTTGTGTGTGTGTGTGTATGTTTGTTCCTCTCACCCTTGCTTGACATCCAGTATTGGTTTGCTTACACCTCCATAATTTAGTTCAGCAAAAGAGACCAGTGGAATAAGTATCAGACTTAAAAATAAAGCATTGAGATTGATTTGTTGGGCTAAAACCTTCAAAGCAGTGTCCTTGCATGGCTGCAGTCTAATGTCTAAATCAAGTAAAGGATTAAAGAAGATAGTCTATGTAAGATTACATTATCTAATATGTTTTTTGGGGATAGTTTTAAGATGGTAGGGTGTGATTTGAGGAAAATTTGATTGCTATTTCCAACAGGTTGGACAACCACTTAGGGGCTCTCTCATAGGTTCATTCTGCTCATGTCTTCTCTGCTGTACTTTTATGTCGGGTTAGAGTGGTGTTTTTATAATAGTTCTATAATTGATGATCTGTTTTATTGGATACCCATAATAATTATGGCTTGTCAGTATTTTGCTTTTAGGTGATGTAGCTGAAATGTAGGTTATTTTGTTGAGTTTTTTTTCTTCTTACTTTGTTGTGCTCTTGATTCTTATTGTCTTGTTATATTGTTTCATTCACAGTATACTTTTTTGTGCTGGCTTTTTTACTCATTCTATATTTTGAACTCAAACATTGCTCACTATCTGTTCGCCTGTTTCTCTCTCTCTCTCTCTCTCTCTCTCTCTCTCTCTCTCTCTCTCTCTCTGTCCTTAGATTGGATGAGAAAACCTTTGTTAGTGTTGATGCTTTTTTTCATATTTTGTAATTCTTGTTCTTTCTACTTTGGCTGAGATCACCAACTTAAGTCCTTTTGGTCTTTGTGCATGCGTGTGTGTGTGTCTAATGGGGTGAAGTGGCTTGGCTTATTTTTGTAATTTTATACTTTTTAATTATGCTTTGTTTTTGGTGAGAAACTTCTCTACATCTCACAAATAGAGGAAGTATTTTCTTGTGGTGCTGCTATTTTTCCCATTTTATTATGTTAGTTCTGAAGGTTTGTGTACTTTGTGTTCATCCATTAGATACCAGTTTCTAAGATCACAAGTGTTTCAGTTGTACACAGAATCTAGTTTAGCTTAGTTGGTTTCATTAAGATCTCTTTTTTTTCACTTTTAAGATCTAAGAGACTGCATTGTACAAGGTATCTCCTTTCAATTATGAGCCTTTAAAAACAAAAGGAATGGTTTGCTTTCTATTCTTCCATAGGGAAATATTCCTGGCATCTGCCCTCCTTCCCACACTAAATATTCTTGCACAGCTTTGTAATTAATATGTATTATTGGAAATAGTAATTATTTTCCTTTGAAACAGGCTGACATTTTTGTTATATTGGCAGTGTTTGTATGTTCATTATTTATGTCAGTTGTCTTTACATTGCATATATGTTCTTTTAACCTATATACATGTGTGTGTATGTGAGTTTGCATGCGAGCTTTCTAAGAGCACTGTTTCAGAGCCCAGGATTTAACCACAAGCTTAACTTTATAATTTGTTTTATCATTGATATTATTTTTAAGAGCAAAGGTTGGCAAAAAACGAGGGTGCCAGATCAAAAGTATCAGTTAATTACTAGGTTTGATTCAGTCAATTATATTCCAATCCAAAATGTGAGTCCTGCCTAAGTTACAAATCCTCATTAGATAAAAGTATTATCATCACTGAAACTAAGGTAGCAAGCTGGCAGAATCAATAGCATGTCAGATGAAATGCTTAATGCCATTTCTTCCAGCTCTTTATCTTCTGAGTTCAAATCCTGCTGAAGCCAACTTTGCTTTTCATCCTATCAGGGTCAATAAAATAGAAGTACCAGTCAAGTACTGAAGTTACTGTAATTAACTAACCCACTGCCTCTAAAATTTCTGGCATTGTGCCAAAATTTGAAACTACTATTACTGATACTACTATTGCTATGTTGGTATTAGTTCTACTGCTCCTAGTGACAGACAATAATACAATCAGGTTTCTGATTCACAATTAAAACCATTTTTCCTTGTATTGTATTGCAACTTTGGGTAAAACCTAAACATCACAACTTTCTATTCTCATGTGTCTTATTTTAGTAATGATATTAGTATTGTTGTTAGAATGTTATCACTATTGTGGTTAAGTGCAGTAACATCTTGTGTGAGGTACCATATTCTGGTCTCCTGAATTATAGGTTTGTATCCTGTTGAAAATATAATAATGCATATAAAATTTGTAATATATCTACAAACATAGAAAGGCACTAACTGCAATAGTTTGTCTCAGAGAAACATCTCAAAGAGACTTGTGTGTTAAAAAAAAAACTCAGGGTTCACTCACAACTTCAGTGGCAGATGGTTAGACACTGGTGTTTTGATTTTATTTGCTCTCCCCAGTGACGAGCATACCTGAACATTCTGAGTTAAACCAAAAGATATTTGTTCTGGTACAGAAATTAGTAAATAAAAGCATTCACTGGTTTGTATGAAATTTTAGATCAGATAAAATAACTACCAACTTGTATCAGAGTTGATCTAATTGACTATACATCCACCCTGCCAAAATGTATGGTTTTTGCTGCCTATACTAGAATTATTATTGGGATTTGTGATCAACATTTATGTTTAAGATTTAGACTGTAGAAATAAATAGCTGCTTCTTAAAATAGTTGATATTGTTCAAATGTCGTGTTGAAAGTTTTTGTGTGTGAAGAATAATGAAGTTTAAAATTTTGTGTGCAAGTTTTTATAGAGTTTTGAAAAAATCTTCTAAGTTTCCCTTTCTTTTTTTTGCTACAGAATTGTCTCGACCTACTTAGTCCACCATGGCTTCTGCTCCACTGCAGAAGCTTTCGCTAGATCTGCAGGACAGTCCTTCGAAGAAGAAATCACTTCAATAAAAAATAGACAAAGTAAGTTGTTACAATATGGCTGAGGGGAAAAAATACCTCAAAGAAACATTCTCTCTCACTCCCTCTTTTTCCCACTCTCTCTGTCTCTCTTGTACTCTCTCCCTCTCTCTGTCTCTCTTGTACTCTCTCCCTCTCTCTTATACTCTCTCCATCTCCCTCTCTCTCTTCAGTAAAGTAAGTCTTTATTCTTACTAATGTTTTCTATATGGTCTATCAGTAAATCTACTTATATTTTGTGAGTAAAGATTTAGCTGCTTCTGCTTATATTTAAAACCAAGTATTTTCTACCATTTCTTTTTCATTTCTTTTTTTCTTCCTTCCTTTCTTTCTTACTTTTATTGATTTCTTTCTCTCTCTCATATATCATCATCATCATCATCATCATCGTTTAACGTCCGCTTTCCATGCTAGCATGGGTTGGACGATTTGACTGAGGACTGGTGAAACCGGATGGCAACACCAGGCTCCAGTCTGATTTGGCAGAGTTTCTACAGCTGGATGCCCTTCCTAACGCCAACCACTCAGAGAGTGTAGTGGGTGCTTTTACGTGTCACCCGCACGAAAACGGCCACGCTCGAAATGGTGTCTTTTATGTGCCACCCGCACAATA
>NC_068984.1:114475037-114479628 GCF_001194135.2 Octopus bimaculoides | reverse complement strand
ATATATATATATATATATATATATATATATTTCACTGTATTTGTTATGATGTAGATAGTGTAATGATACAAAAACAACAAATGATATAAAATGTAATAAACTTCAGATTATTTGTATCATAATTTCATATGAATAGGTGAGTCAATTGAGAGTTGGACAACAAGATGACTGATTGATCATTTGTATTCTCTCACTGGCATTTACATTATGCCCATGGCTAAATCCATCTTGCTGCGTAATTAGTGACTTCACTGTGGCATTGCTTGTAGAATTTATTGGTTTGTAGTGAAAGGATTTCACTTCTTCCCACAGGAAAAGCTACCTACAATAGATCTTATCTTTCTTCCCTGTAATACTGAGCAAGGATCTTATCTTTCTTCCACTCAGTACTGAAATATGCTAAGCTCTGTCCACACAAGTCGTCGTAATCCAGAAAAGGATTTATACAATAACACAGTAATTGTTGCCATGGATCTAATATGTTTGTAATATAATAAAAGTAACCAAAACCTAGCAGCTTATCAGATCTTTAGATAAGCAGTTATTAAAATTTTGATCAGTCTAGAATTAAATGCATTTACAGATTCTGTAAATGAGAATTGTATCAAACTGCACTGGGCATATTCTAGAACCAAAAGGCAAAATAACCAGAAAAAAAGAATAATACAAAATAAGAAGTTAAAATATTTAAGGACAAATAGTTGATGATATTAAATAGAGAAGGTACCTAATTTTTGTAAAACATTTAATAATATATTAATAAATTGTCCTGTGTATGGAGAACAGTGAAATCAAAATGATGGTAGAACATATTAAGAATTAATGTGTATACCATTGTTTTAATTTTCACTGTTCTTTGTGTAACATAGCAATTTATTATCAGTTTGGCAGGCATCTGCATGCATCAGCAAATAATTTGTTTGTTGCAGTCTATAAACAAGAGTCAAAACCCTTGTTTAGATTTATTGATTCAAGGCTAGCTTTGACCAAAGAAACACAACCAGGCCAAAACACTGTCCCAACATCCTTCTCCTTCAGTGAATTGAGTGTGTTGCGAGCACATATTGTCTGAAAGTAGTTGTTCTCTGAAGACTAAATACAAAAGTAATTAGCATATTCGTGCTTGACTCTATCAGAACGTATTAAGAATGACTATGTATGTCATTGTTAATGATATATATTTCTATTGGAAATTGAAGCTGCACTCAGATTTTTACAGGTGATTGTTGAGTATTCTTTTCCTGTTCTCACATAGGGACAAATGATAAATTATTCCTGATTGGTATTCTGCGTTCCTTATCAAGGAAAATTAACCGATTGGATTAGAAGGTTGTATTTATATAAACACAACCAAACACTTTAATCACTTAAGGCATTTTATTAAACTTTACACACTATTGCTTCTCAGAAATTGGTGCTGTTACATAGCCAAAATCAATATATTGGTGATTACTGTATAAATAAAGTATACTAGTGAATCAATAACCAAGAAGAATTGTTTCTCCAATAAAGAAAATATTAATTGCACTCAATAAATGTAAATTTTTAACTCCACTGTTTTTTTTCTTTTTTTTTTTTATAATCAAAAGAAAGCTCCTTCCTGGTTTTGTATTTATATATAAATAGAAATTGTCTACCATCAGTTCCTGTCTTCTTTATTTTAAAATGGGGTTTTCTTTACTTCATTGTAGAAATACAAAAGCTGGTTCTTGCTGGTCGTATGGGTGAAGCAATCGACACAACACACCAGCTTTACCCAGGATTGTTGGAAAGACGAGCCAACTTACTATTTATGCTCAAATGTAGACAGTTTATCGAAATGGTCAACGGCACGGACAGTGAAGTGCGAGGTGCCGCAATCCGAAGTCCCAAATCCCATGGTGGAAGCAGCCGTTCCAGTCCAAGTATGAGTCCTAGTCATCACGGTAGTGGCTACAGTTATTTAGCTCATAGGTCTGTGACACAACAGTCTGTTTCCACTGGCAATAGCCCAAATAGAAATCTAATTAACAAAGGGCACAGTTCTGGCTGTCCCCAAAATAACGATCCCCAAGCATTGTCTGAGTCAGACATGAATGCTGCTAATGCTGCCATGAATGGAAGCAACAATAACAATGTCCCATCAAGACTTATTGAAAATGAAGACGTTGAAATGAGTGATGGGCTCTCCTCCTCAGGAAATGGTACCATGAGCAATGGTACTGCTGAAGTTACATATGCTAATGGAAATACATGTGATGATTATGATGATACAGAAGACATGGGTGAGTGCTTACAGTTTCTTTTTTTCTTTTTTTTATTTTCATTTATTTATTCACAACTATGGTTAGAGAGTAATAAGGTTTTAATTTTGTGGGTCTGCTGTAGTCAAAAACACCTTTTTCCAATATTTTGCAAATCGATTTTATTTCTGATACCAAATATTTTTAGACAGAAAGGTTTCAAGTTGTTATGTCTTTTGTTTTTTACTTGTGTCAATCACTGGACTGTGGCCATTCTGGGGCACTGCCATGAAGGGCTTAGTCAAATTTGCATGTACCAAATCTACTCAAAAGGTTTTGATCAGTCCAAGGCTATAATAGAAGAAACTTGCTCAAGGTGCTGTGTAGTGAGACAGAACCTGGAACCATGTAGTTGAGACACAAACTTCTTAACACACAACCACACCTGTGCCTGTATACATGATTAAAAAACAAAATGATTCAGTAATCAATCTGTTTCTAATAAGGATGAAATCCTGAAAGAAAATTCTCATTATTCATTGAATTCTCATTTCTTAATTAAAGTTGTTGTAAAATACAAATGGGACAAAGTTTTATATGCATTGTGTAGGTTAGTTACTTTCTAGAATAAAGCTTCGCTGATTGTTATCATGCATAAGATATCTATTCTGCAGAAGTGGATTCCCCCTCGCAGAAGCGACAGCTGTGCGGTGGTAGTCAAGCAGCAATCGAGAAGATGCTACAATTTGGTCGTGAGCTTCAGGGGATGAGCCTGCAGTTACGGAGACAGTATGGCAAGAATGAGACCAATAAAAGAGCTTTGTTGGTGAGATTCTTTTTTTTTTTTTTTTTTTTTTTTTTTTTTTTTTGCATATATGTCTACTTTGTATATTGAGGTGTGAGTTTCGTTTTGTTTTGTGGGGTGGGGTGGGGTGGGTAGACAATGGTACCATGATAAAAGTAAGTTGTGCATGCTGTGTTTTCATTAAGAAGGGCAACCAGTTGTAGAAACCATGCCAAAGTAGACACTGGAGCATGATGTAGTCCTCAGACTTGTTAGATCCTGTCAAACCATCCAACCCATACCGGCATGAAAGACTGACATTGTGATGATGATGATGAAATATCACCGTGTGTATGTGTGTGCACACATATATGTAATAATGGTTCCATAATGCACTGGGTTCTAGGGACAAATACTTTTGATTTCATATTAGTGTGCCTAAGTCGAGTCAGTGTCATGAAGTTCATCTTTCTCCAGGTGGGTAATGAAACATTGCGCACCAGCACTGTTCAGTAATGTGTCTGTCAATAGCAATAAGCTCACAATCACTAGATGGTGGGTTCAATTCCCAGTTCAGGCAAAACACTTCATTTCACATTGTTCCTGTTCCACTTTCTGATCAGGGGACAATGTTGGGATGCTTACCTAGCTAGAAGGGTGGCGTCGTTCAATGGCTAAAGCGATGCGAAGTGCATGGTGACCAGCAATGTGTAACAACATCTGATAGTCTGGTTGGTCACATCATCATCACATGTGAGAAATGAAGGGTGAAAGATTGCATTTAGTTTCATTTTTAACTTTCTAATTCGACAAGAGTTTCAGTTGATATTCAACCTCAACTACCAATACTGTGCATATAAATCCTTTTCACAAAAAAAAAAAAAAAAAAAAAAAAAAAAAAAAAAAAAATCTCTCTTTACAAAAACTGATATGCCATTCATTTTGTAAACCTTTTTTACTTTTTTCCCCCTCCAAACTCTCCTAGCAAATATCTGAGTTTTCTCTGACACCAAGTATCATGATAACTATATATGCAATATTTATGTTCTTTGAATAAAAAATCAAGAAAAGGAAACCTTGTTTTCTATTGATTCTCAATTTCAAAATTAACTGATGAGAGAACAAGTGGCTGCGACTTTATAGAGTAGGTCAAGCTAGACATTAAAGTTCTTTTCATGTTCCTGATTTCATCAAAAAAAAGGTTTCAGTAATCCAATTGCAGCTTTTTGCTAACCATTTTCATTTCTCTTGTATTTAGCAACTTCTTAGTCCTCGTTTCCTTGCACATTACTCAAATCATTTGTAACTCTTTCTGTCCTTATTCTGAACAATATTCTTCATTAGTCTCTAAGATTACAGTCCTAGTAATTACTGTATTACTCTCTTTTACTCTTTTTACTCTTTTACTTGTTTCAGCCATTTGACTGTGGCCATGCTGGAGCACCGCTTTTAGTCGAGCAAATCGATCCCAGGACTTATTCTTTATAAGCCTAGTACTTATTCTATCGGTCTCTTTTGCCGAACCACTAAGTTACAGGGACGTAAACACACCAGCATCAGTTGTCAAGCGATGTTGGGGGGGACA
>NC_068984.1:114473484-114475027 GCF_001194135.2 Octopus bimaculoides | reverse complement strand
ATATATATATATATATACATACGACAAGCTTCTTTCAGTTTCCGTCTACCAAATCCACTCACAAGGCTTTGGTCGGCCCGAGGTTATAGTAGAAAACACTTGCCCAAGGTGCCACACAGTGGGAATGAACCCGGAACCATGTGATTGGTAAGCAAGCTACTTACCACACAGCCACTCCTGCACCTATTAGTGGACCTTTTCTAGGATCAGATCTAATATTTTAATGGACCCTTTCTAAATCCATGCGATATTAAGCTTTTAAGAGTGATGATTCCTTATGGATGCAATAAATAACCATTATATCTTTTTTCTGCTTTGATTTTGTCACATAGTTCCGTGTGAATTGTAAAAATTAGTCTACTGCCTTTGAAACAAATGTTTATTAATTAGGATTTTAATTATTTCTCAAATATTATAAATTTTTGATGTTTATAGAGGCACAAGCATGGCTATGTGGTTAAGAAGTTTGCTTCCCAACCACTTGGTTTTGGTTCAATCCCACTGCATGACATCTTGGGTAAGTGTTTTCTACTATAGCCCCAGGCTAACCGAAGCCTTGTATGTGGCTCATCAGGAATCACTGCTAAGATGCTTAAAATATCTGGCAGAGTGGGATATGGCCTAGTCACCTGTATAGTTAATTAGGTTATCCATGAAGCAGTCATACCCAATGACTGGTGTAGCAGCATTATAGTCAACTGTTACAGAAATAATTACAGAGGGATCAAATTGCTGGACCAGTGGATGAAAGTTACAGAAAGGGTCAATTAATCAGAAAGACAGTTAGCCTAGATGAGATATAGTTTGGTTTTGTGTCAGGAAGAAGCATCAGATGTAATGTGCAAGGGAGAGAAGTGCTGATCTCTAATTGTAGAGAGAACATGTAAAAGGGGTAGACCCAGAAAAACATAGGATGAAGTGGTGAGAAAGGATTTTCAGATGTTGGGTCTCACAGAGGAGATGACAAGGGACTGAGACTTCTGGTGGCTTATTGTGCTTGAAAAGACATGCTGAGCTAAGTAAAATTGTGGTTGTTCATGCATATAGGCATGTCCCTTAAATTCCTGTCTCAGCCAAGAGATCCTAGTCTTGTGGGCTTGTGGGTGCTGAAGTCACACAAAAGTACTCGTGTGAGTGTCATGTAAAAGTACCTGTGCTAGTGCCACATAAAAGCACCCATGCTGGTGCCATGTAAATCCAACCAGTTCACTTTGTAAAGTGGTTGGCATTAAGAGGGGACATTCAAATATAGAAGCCATGCCAAAACAGATAAATAGAGCCCAAGTAGCTCTTCAGCTAGCCAACTCCTGTCAGACTGTCCAACCCAAGTCAGCATGGAGAACAAGCATTAAAAGATGATGATGATGATGATGATGATGATGATATCTGTGAGTATGAGTGTATGTTTGTGTTTCTTTGTCTTCACATTCCATACTGATTGTAAACAAGTGTTGCTGTCATACAAGCAGTGTCATATATATATATATATACGTATAACGTACGTATATATATATATATATATATATATATATATATATATATA
>NC_068984.1:114472190-114473089 GCF_001194135.2 Octopus bimaculoides | reverse complement strand
ATATATATATATATATATATATATATATATAACAAATAATAAATGAGTATATATATATGCATGTATATATGTAAGTGAGATAATAGCTTCATTTTTAAGTTTCCGTATTAATAGTGAAACTATTAAAACTGAAAGTATTATCTCACATTACAATGGAGATGTTATTATTTCACTTTTGATACGTAATACTAAAATAGTGTAAGAAATAAGAGATTGCTCTTGGCTCACATTAGGCAAGAAGTTGAAAATTTTTGGGACCCATGACACTACATGGACCCTAAGTAGGGCATGTTTAAAATTTGAGTGAAATCAGTTGGGTAGTTTTCAAGTTTTAGTGATGCACACAAATAGACAGACACATTCTCAGTTTTATATATATGGAGATTAATCTAACACTCACCGATTTCCACTCATTTACTTATTTATTTTTACTAAAATTTTTGTTGCGTCTTGCAACCTTTTCAATAACCATTGACTCTGTTCGCTATCGGAACTGCATTCTTTTTGTTTGTTTGTGTGAATGCATATGCAGATGTATGTATTCTGCATGTCCATGTGCTTGTGTGTTCATGTTTTTATGTGTGTATTTGCGTGAAGAACCTCTGTCTCCTTGTGTATGTATGTTTGAGTGTGTCTGTGTCATTATGTGTGATTATGTATGTGCATCTGTTATGTGTGGACATGTCTCTGTATGTGTCCTTGTGTGAAGTGTGTATGTATGTATTTGGTCATGTGTTTCAGTTTTCATTTGTATGTGTGTGTGTGTGCCTGTCTGTCCGTCCGTATAACCTATGTACCTATCTATCTGTATATCTACTTGTCTATATACATAGCCATTTACCTACATATATATACATATACACATACGCATCCATATATATATATATATATATATATAT
>NC_068984.1:114469465-114471064 GCF_001194135.2 Octopus bimaculoides | reverse complement strand
CTGTATATATTACATATACATAGACAGTGTTGTTAGTAGGCCAGTATGTAGGCATATGTATGTATATAGATATGTATATATATATGTGTGTGTGTGCGTGTATATATATATGTAGGTAAATGGATACGTATATGGACAGGTAGATATACAGATAAATAGGCACTAAGGTAATACGGACAGATGGGCGCACACACAAACACACACACACATACATACATGTATACATGCATGCATGGATACACACACGCACACTTTGCACAAGGGCACATATGGAGACATACATACAAATGAAGACTGAAACACATGACCATATACACACATGCACACAAGGATGCATATGGAGACATGTCCATACATAACAGATGCACATGTATAGTCACACAAAATACACAGACACACTCAAACATGCACACACAAGGAGACGGAGGTACACACGTGTATGCACACAAACAAACAAACAAACAAAAAGAACACAGTTCTGATAACGGACAGAGTCAACGACTATTGAAAAGTTGCAATACAATGAAAATTTTAGTAAAAATAAGTAGGTAAATGATTGGAAATCAGTGAGTGTGTTAAATTAATAAGGCACTAAAAGAGAATGACTCTCCCCAGATACAATAAAATATGCTTCAATACACGAATTCATATAAAGGATTTTGCAAACCGACTACAAAAACAAGACTAAAATTTGTTTGATAGGAAATTATTCATTAGTTGTTTCCATATTTGGAATGATGTTTTGCTAGTTTGTTAAAATTTGATTTGGTTATTTGGTTTTCTCATAAACCAACTTGATTTAGTTTTTGTGGGTTTAACAGTATGTTTTATTTTGTGTAGAAGAACTCCTTTTGGTTATCTGTGGAGCAAACTTAAATTTATTATTTGCACCATATTAAAACGTGTGAGATAGTTATCAAATCAAATATTGAAGATTCTGATGTAATATGTTACAACAAATGCATCAAATGATATTTATCAATGTTTGTTCATCATTTGATATAGTTTGCAAATCATTAGATGTCTTCCCCCACTCTTTCTCTTGTTTCTGTTTTCCATTGATTTTTCGCATTCCAGGATTGGTGGAATAGATTTTGAAAATATAAATATTTGAGGAAGTGATTTTTTTTTTCATAGCTGGCTTCTTTTCCCAATGCTAACCACACAGTAGTAATGGAATCTATTGTTAGCTAAGCAGAATAAAATGCTACAACCTTTGGCTACAGCAAAATGGGTGTAGCAGTTCTCGAACTCATATCCATCACTTGCCGCCTGATATTGACTGATTCTATGATACACACTACATGTTTTGAAGTAATCTAATTTGAAATCTTACATCAAAATTTCATGTTTATTTGTCCCAAACATCAGCTTAAAAATGACTAAGTTATGTTCTCATACTGCTGGTTAGTTGCATCGACTTAGTTCTTCATATTGATTATCTTCAGGTTTTTGTTTCAGCCTTCATATTTTCCCAGCCACATTTAACTTCTTCATTATTTGTGGTGCTTACCTGCAAGTTACTAGAGTTGAATTTTAGGAGAAAAAGAAGAAGAAAAAGAATCTAAATTTTCATCTTTTCATTGCCCCTACCCACCC
>NC_068984.1:114460811-114469184 GCF_001194135.2 Octopus bimaculoides | reverse complement strand
CTTTTGTAACTAAAATCATTTTGATTTTATGAAAGTGTTTTTAATTGAAGAATTTATTTTTTTATTTTTAATTCTAATTTGTTGAATCACGTCATTTCTAAATTGTTAACATTCATCCTGTATTTGCTGCTTGTGTTGTTAGTCAGCATTTTGACCTATTTTTAGCAGGAATTAGGGTGGGGCACAATTTTCTGCTTTCATTGGAAATTGTAAAACAATCTGGTTTGTTTGATAACATCTTAATGTAACGCATAAATTAAATAATCACATTGGACTAAAACTAAATTAAAAGTACTACAATATTGGAATACAAAAAGTTAGTTTGTTTATTTGTTTTTAAATTTTTCATTATAGGTCAATAATGTCTTGGGAGATTTCCTTGCAAATACCAACCTATAATTGGTAACATTAACTGAATAGGATGGTCTTTAAAAGACTTTTAATTTTATCATCGTTATCACCATTTAACATCTACTTTTCCATGCTTGCATGGGTCAGTCAGAATTTTTGAGGCTGATTTCCCCTTGGCCAAATATATTTTTCATGGTAGATTAGACATGAGCAACTTCACTTGTGTGATGATTGTGTTCATTTGCAACCATCGCATGATGTCTAGATACACACAAACATATACTCTACCACATCTACTTACCAGGCTTCAGACACTTGCACAAGGTGCCATGCAGTGGGACTGAACTCAAACCCACAGGGTTGGGAGGCAAGCTTCTTAACCATGCAGCCACACCTGCACGTTTAATACAGTATTTTATTCCTCATATTGATGACTTCTTGCTAATTAATAGAGGAGTTGGGAGAGGAGAATCAATTGAATCATCCACCAATATATAACTGTAGAGCAGGGGTTTTCAAACTTTTTGACTTGCGGACCCCTTTATATTTCAGGCTTTACCTTAGGGACCCCCTTATAAACGCTTATGAAATTTATACATAAATATTTGCTTAAAATAACATATATTTTTACATTTATTTATTTAACAGTATTTAACAAATAGGTTTATTGTCAATTATACACACAGGAATTTTTTAATACATACTTAGTGAGAAGGATGTGCTTGCTTGGCTTTCCACGGACCCCCTGTCTTGTCCTTGCGGACCCCCTGTGGTCTGCGGACCACAGTTTGAAAAACCCTGCTGTAGAGGAACGAAAAGCAAAAATCTTTCACTATTGAGATTTGAATTCTAAAGAATGTGGAGAGATAAACCTTGTTGGTGGAATTTAGTAGATGGAAACTGTGAGGAAGCCTGTTGTATATACAAATGTGTGTTTATGTGTTTGACACAACACTGTCAGTTAAAAGAAAGAAAGGTGTATTGGCAGGCAATTAACTTAGCCAACCAATAAAATATAACTTCCCTAGAAGAAGTGCTGGGGTGCAACAGGATTGACTAAAAAGAAAAAAAAAAAGCCTTTGAAGGCAATGATACTTGAGCATGGCCTGGTCCTACTGACTGAAACCATTAAAAAATTAGAGGAATGCTCTACTATTTCTACCACTCCTACACCCACCTCCTTTTCTTTCACACTCATGAGTTCCAGATGCTTGGATCAAGTCAAATTTCAAATATAAAATTAGCACAGAACTGGACCATTTTAACCCTTAGGAGATGGCAGGGCCAATCTATTAGCCGAAAAGCCAAATGACAAAGAAGATTGTATTAGTTCATTCGGTTTCCTTAAAGAGTATATATATAGTTTTATATATGTAAAGTTTTTTTTTTTTTTTCTAAAGAAGTGCATGCCCTCTGTAGGGTTTGTAAAAAGGGATCCATCTTCTTCGCACTGAAACTCCAAATGAGGCTCCATCTCCAAAGGGTTAATATTGAGTCTAGCATTTAAATGGTATTACTGATTTTCTCATTGAAAATATAATCGAGATTCACCTGTATTTGAGAAATTTTCAGGTGTGGTTGCTAGGAACTTATAACCAATACATTATCTGTTGTTTAATGATTTGATGTTTTCTTAAATGAGAAATTTAATTAGCTGCAATTATCATTGTTGTTAGGGCAACAAGCTGGTAGAATCTTGACAAAATGCCTTGCAGAATTTCTTCTGGGTTTTTATGTTCTGAGTTCAGTCCCCACTGAGGTCAACTTTGCTTTCCATCCCCCTCAGGGTCAATGAGATAAAGTACCAGTCCAATACTTTGATCAATCTTATTGACTCCTCTCCTCCTCCACTCAAAATTACTGGTATTATTCCTAAATTATAAACAATTATTATTATTATCAGAGTTGTAAACTGGACAGAATCATTAACGTGTTGGACAAAATGGTTAACATTTCTGTCAGCTCTTTCAATTCTTGAGTTCAGATTCCACAAAGGTCAACTTTGCCTTTCATCCTGTTGAGGTCAATAAAATAAAGTACCAATCAAGCACTGAGGTCAATGTAATCAACCAACCCTTTCCAGCTAAAATTGCTGACCTTGGGTCAACATTTGAAACTATAATTATTAGTAGTAGTATTTGATGAGGAAGTTATGTTGTGTTTTTGATCCATGAGTTTTTTTGTTTTGTTTTTTTACTTTTCATTTTCTACTTATGAGTTTTTTTTCTTCTTTTTTCCTTCTCTTTTATAAATTAATATGATTATTATTTCTGTTGATAATTTTGTGCAGAAGCTAACCCACTGCATATCAGTGCAGTTTTAGTCATTGGAATTCTTTTGTAATCCGTATTATGCCAGCCAAACAGAAATGTTAGTGGGAGAGGGGTGTGAGATAGAAAGAGGAGGAAAGAGAGCACATTTCAGTGGAAGAAAGAGAAGGTCAGTGTTCAGAATATCACCAGTTTATCTCTCTCTTAGAACTGGCAAAGGTGTTGCAGCCATAGCAACAGAAATTATTAATATAACAGCTAAAGCTGCTGTGACTACTACATTGATGCACCACATCCTGCAGAGAAAAATTAAACAACCATTTGCTGCAAAAGAACAGAAAGAACAAGGACAGCAATGACAACAAAAACAATCACAAAAACAACTGTAACAAAAGAAAAACAATAAAGAAGAGCATATCTTTTTGGTTGTGACCTCCTGAACCAGTGGACAATGCACACACACACTAGAAGAAAAAATGAAATGGAAGTGGTTGCGTAGATAATTTTAGGGGTGGGATTGCACAAATTCATGTGTCTTCAATTGTATTGTTGATTATAAGAGCCAACCTGTTGGTAAGCATCTTTGCCAAAATACTCAATTACTTGTTTAGAACTGTAGACCAGAAGATTTTTTTTATTACATCCTACTCTCCTTGCTTGAGTCCTTTTCCAATAGCACCACTACAGCATTGTTCATATGCTTAAAGGAAAAGTTGGAAGCAATTAAAAATTGCGTACCCTGGTGTGATGTCATTTTCTGCCCACTCACACTTCCCGTTCTTCTGTCCTCACTCCCTTCTACTCATTTCATATCTTGAAGGTGTGCACCTCGACACCTCATTACCCTTTATTTATATCTCTTTCCACCTCCATCTGAGCCACTCCCACCTTCTCTTCTGTAAGGGGAAGAACCATATAGTTCCTCTAAAGTAAGAAACCTGTTCTGTTCTGCTCCCTTCTCTCACATTCTAACCCCTCATTCCATAGCTAAAAAGCCAGTTCCTTCTTTATTGTATGCCCACTCAGTTGAAGGGAACCTTAGTCTTAGGAGCAGCATGGTGAGCTCACTGGTGCAGGTGTCATGGAAAAAGTACATGGTACATACTGTAAAATAGTGGATTGAAGCTTGCTTTTTGGGTGTGAAAATGATTAACCCTTTCACTGTTACTATATTTCTACTGAAATACACTGTGCTTATTTCAGTTAATTTTGAAAATAATAGAGAATTTAGTAAAACACTGTAATCAGTATTTTGCTGGCATTTGGAACATAGTTTTAACATGAAATTTTGATGGTTTTAATTTAGACTACTCTAAAACAAGAAGTTTGTATCTGCACAAAGAGCAGTTTCAGGCGAGTTGCTATCAAAAGGATTAAGATAACAGATTCAATATTTTGTCAACATCAGTTCCCCCATTTTTGAGTACAGCAAGGCCTCATAAGGTCTGATCCACATTTAACCCTTTTGCAATTAAATCAGACCTATCTGGCCAAAATATTCTACATGCTTTACATTCAGATTAGCTCTATCTAACCTCTCACACCTAACCTACAGTAACATTTTAAAAAACAAACAATCACATCATTGAAACCTCAAAGCTGTAAAGATAATGCATGATTAATTCAAAACATTTCGAGTAAATAAAAAGCATTACATTTAACAGAATAATCTGAATACTAAAGGGTTTAAAGTTATGTTGTCAGAAAAATGTTATTGTATTATTTTTAATTTTATATTTTGGAGTTGAACTTGTCTAGAGACTGACTTGATCTGGAAGAGTGTGTTGAAGTTGAAGCGACTACATTCTGGAAGAGTCAGTCTGACCATTAAACAGCACAGGGGACTGATAAATTCACTTCAACCGTTTTGACTCCTACTTGCCTGAGACCACACCTAGCTCTTGTTTTAAACCTTTAGCGTTCAGATTAATTTGGCAAAAATAATCCTTATTTATTCACATTTAAAAAAATTTATCTGATATTATTTTGTAGCTTCAAGATAGGAAAGATGTAATTGCTTATTTTCAGAATGACATTGCAGGGTAGGTGTGAGATGCTGGTTCTGGCCAGTTTGAGCATAAAATGTGTAGAATATTTGGGCCGGATACAGCCGGTTTAAACACTAAAGGGTTAAAGTGATCTTGAATGAAAATCTTCCATTAAAATTTTTTGCATTAATTTGTTCCAGGCACCAACTTAATGACAAAATTATTTTACTAAATTCTTCATTATTTTAAAAATCATTTGAAACAAAGGTAGTGTGTTTCAACAGAAGTATTGATAACAAAAGGTTTTAATTTAATTTCATGAGTTGCAGTTAAACTTTGTCATTGACCAGGCTGCAGTTGTATGATGAAAGTTTTGACACCTCATGAAATTTGAAGTGAATTTTATTAGCTTTGTGTGCTACTCAATGGCCAGAATGGCTCTTCCACAATGCACTTACTTTAATTATGTGCACTCTATGAAACGTCATGTATCTAAAATATATCTCTACCTTTTTTTTTATGTGAAGCTATCTTTTGCTAAATAAACTTTAGTGTAGCATTAAAATTCTTTAACACTGTCCGTATCACAGACGCATATAAGCATCTATGAAATTTTACGGCTGTCTTTGAGTAACGCATATATGCACCACTGAGATTTCATAGTTATAGATAAGACATTAATATGTCTTTGGTATAGATAGTGTTAATGAGTGTTCTCAGCCAGTACCATCACCACCACCACCACTTTAAATGTTACCACCATCTGTTTAAGTATATCAACTGGCAAGGTTTTCAAAGAAACATAGGTTTCAAGGTCTGTAAAGACTTTCTAATCCCCACTTCTGTGGATTAGAATTATTCTAGACATGTGTTAATTTCTGCTGACTTACTTGCCTTCGAAAAGTTTACTTGATGTATGTGTATTTGTGTGTTTTTTAAAGAAAGTAGATTATAAAATGGATACTTTCCCTTCAAGTTTTATAAACATCTCAAGTTATTCTGTTTGCTCATATAACATCCTTGCTTTTGTTTCTTTTTAAAGAATGCCTTCAGTCTGTTAGCTTATGCAGACCCTTGGAACAGTCCTGTTGGCTATCAACTAAATCCAGTACAAAGGGAACCTGTATGTGCAGCACTTAATAGTGCTATCTTAGGTAATTTATTTTTTGTTGTTGTTGTTGCTGTCAATTGCATCATTTTATACAAATAGAATAACCAGTAAAAAAAAAGAAATTTATAATACTGTTTTTATAAGCATTATTATTTTTAAGTTCAAATAACAATAGAAGTATCATACAATGTTATTTCTGGGCTAATGATGACCAGATACCAGAACCAAACACAGTCTTCTAAATTGGACTTCTTCATTAACAAAAAGTAATTAAGGAGTAAACAGTATATATTGTTAAATCCAAAATGATAGAAAGAAGAAAAAAAGTTTTTTTTTATTCACAAAATATGCCAACTTCAGATTTTTTTTTTTTCAATTCTTAAAAAATTATAATTAAAAAAAAATGTGTACAAATCAAGACATGACAGGCTTTTTCGGTTTCTATCTACCAAATTCATTCACAATGTTTTGGTCATTTTGAAGCTATAATAGAAGACGCTTACTCAAAGTGTCATGCAATGGAACTGAACCTGAAACCATGTGGTTGGGAAGCAAGCTTTTTAACCACACAGCTGTGGCTGCACCTGTGAACAGACATAAGACAAATTAATGGTAATGTTCAGCTAAATGGCAGAGAAAGCTTTTTCAAATTATCCTTTATGTACACAAGCACGAAATTCTGTCAAGACAAATAGCATGTCTTGTCTTGAGGTCATATGTACTCAGAATTACAAATACTATAGCCAAGTAATTATTTAGGTAACTCTTTTCAACTGACTGAGGCTAGTTGAATAAGGCACATATTGTGCCACTGGCAAAGCTTGAAATCATGTTACACAGAGTGCAGCAAAAGAAACCTCCTAGATTCATTATTCTTGATAAACATTTCAACAGAAAACAGACAGTATGCATTGGTTCAACCATGACGGTAACTGAAAAAAATGGTAAAACATTAGCTACAAGAAGATGCCATTACCACCTGTCTTAACTTCACTAGTGGTTGGGTGTGACAGAAAAGCATATGGGAGTATTTTTCTGCTGCACTTTATATTTAAACTTGGAATCAGATCTCTCATGAGACCTAGGACTCATAAAACTGGAGCTTAGTTTCTATGGCCTGTAAATGAGATTACAACAGTCACCCCTAAATGGGACACTGGCCTGTCTTAAGGTTAACTTCCTAGCAATAACTGTAACTCATTTACAATAGAGTAAACTAAAGCATTGTGAAGTGAAACATTTTGCTCAAAAACACAGTGCAGGATTCAAAATAATGGTCTTACAATCATGGGTGCAACACCCTATCCATTAGGTCATGCACCTTCACACTCTGTATTTAGTCCTAAAAAAATTAACCACTCACTGTCTGTTATTATTACTGTCTCTAATCTTGAATTATTTTTTCTTCTCTTTTTAGAATCATATGGACTTCCAAGACAACCCCCACTTGAAGTGGCTATTGGTCAAGCCACAGAATGCATGAAGCTGATGTCAAAAGCTGGTGTAGGTTCTTGTGCATTTGCTGGCATTCAGGACTACCTACACTGATAGTTAATGATTAAACTTTAAAAAATCATGCCTCCTTGTATTTTTCCCCTTGCCTAGGGAATAGATAAGGACCTTCATGCTGGGCTCAGCAACAATGGACTGGGAGATGAGACTAAGTGTATATTTTATAGTTGCATGCTTGAATGAGTTTGACTTCATCAAACATTGATTGTGTAAAAATTGATTGAACGATCACCGTCATTGTACTCAAGTGAATTTTAGATTACTTCTCAAAACGACTGTCATACTGCATGTGTACGCTAAGTCACTAAGTGGAATAAATCTGTTATTAGTTGTACGATGTTGTGTGTGACAGTGAATGGTTGGATGTCTCCACTGTTGCTGGAGCTCTTAAAAAAAGGCCACTGGGAAGGACTCCTGCCAATCACCATCCTTTCAGTGGCCACTGAAATATTACTGTTGTGTATTGAGCTAAAGGTTTGTGCCAGCATTGGAGGAAAGAGATCAACACCTACAGCTCTTAAGGAAGCATACCATTGAAACTTTTTTTTTCCTTTTCTTTTCTAAATTTTCAATGTAAGCATGTCCTTTGTTCTGTTGTGTGTGGAGATGGAATAGCCACCAAACATTGTCATCAGTGGGTTTTATTTCTTATTTATTTATTAATTTTTTATTTTATTTATTTATTCATTTTTTTTTTTT
Source organism: Octopus bimaculoides (assembly GCF_001194135.2). Classification (NCBI taxonomy): domain Eukaryota; kingdom Metazoa; phylum Mollusca; class Cephalopoda; order Octopoda; family Octopodidae; genus Octopus; species Octopus bimaculoides. The sequence continues at coordinate 114,461,253 of NC_068984.1, read as the reverse complement.
GCTAGTGAGGTAGCTTTTAATTTATTACATTATATACACCCCTTAATTCTACATATTCTCTGGCTATCATTTAATCCTTCCTCTAATTTTTATTTTTATTTTATTTATTTTTTTTTTTTAAATACTTTTAAAATCCCTTACTTACTAAAAAAAATCTACTCTTATGTTAGCTTCATTTTAAATATGAAAGAATATTACCTTGGATAATCAAACACAGTCAAGTGATACCTGTTTTGGTTTGCATTGAAATGTGCTTTTCCAAGTTTTTCCACTGATAATATATAATATAATATAATGTAATGTATGTATGTATGTATGTATGCATATGTGTGTGTGTACATATACACATGTATATGTATATATACACATGTGTATATATATATATATATATATATATATATATATATATACATATGTATGTATATATATATATATATATATA
>NC_068984.1:114457221-114459438 GCF_001194135.2 Octopus bimaculoides | reverse complement strand
ATATATATATTTATATATATATATATTTATATAATATATATTTATATAATATATATTTATATAATATATATTTATATAATATATATTTATATGATATATATATTTATATGATATATATATTTATATAATATATATATTTATATAATATATTTATATATAAAGTTGGTTGTCAAAACTAAGATAAAGCTAGTCTAGATAGGTGATGACTTACCAGGCTGTTTTCATAGGATGTTCTGAGTATATATTCTTCCATCTGTTCCCATTTCTATGTTTATTTGTTTTTTTAATTATTTTTTTTTTACTGTCTCAAACTTTGAGGTTTTGTTTCATATCAAGTTTTCTTTCTTTACATAACTAGATTTAAAATGTTAAGAATTTATATTAAATTTTATTTATACAGCATAGGTCTAGGGTCATTGAAATGATGCTGTTCTTCTCTTTTTTAAAAAAAAAAAGAAAATTCATGAGAGATGATTAACCAATCTAATGATAGTTTAAAATTAAAACATTTACATTTTATCAAATCTATCTTATTTTAAAAAATTTTAATTGTTTTGGGTTATTTTTTAATATAGTAAGCATTAGTGAAATTTTAAATTTCATTCTAAGTTTTTTTTCTTTTTTTGTTTTTTTTTTTTCTTTGAGTGGCTGAAATCTTAAGCTCAGATGAAGGTTTGCATCAGTTGGTATGCACTGCTTTCAATGAAAATAAATAAAAGACTAACAGACATGGTCCGACGTGTAGAATTGGTCTCCTGAGCAGTCTTTCAATGAAGTGCCTTCCAGACTGGCAGGTCTAAAACAACTGCATTTGCCAGCCATTGTTGTAGTCTCTGCAGCAGCCTGACAGAGAAGAAAATAAGGTGACATTTCCTTTGCTTTCTCTTCCAACTAGTTGCTCATGTCCTGCTAGTGCCCCTCAACTACAGAGCAGCAATATGTCACCTCACATTTTTTTCCTCTCTTATGACACTGTACCAAATAGTAGCGTTAGTGTCGCATCACTCACCGCCTCCTCCTCCTCCTCCTCTTCTTCTCTCCCTCTGTCTCTCATACTCCCTCACTCGTTCCCCTCCCCCTTCTCTTAATCTTTTATGTGATACTTATATGCAGCAGTGTTGTCTGTTTGTACTGGAATAGAGCTGTAACAGCAGCACTTTCACATCGATATCCTACAACACTGTTAAGGGTGTGTTGTGTTATGTCACAGCTCTGGACAGTGTCGGTAAAATAGTGTCACTTTATAATTTCCGAGTCACAAAGCTGTACAGTATCAATACTGTGTTACTTTACACATCTGTGTGTGTGTCACAACAGTGTTAGTAAAGTAGCATGTTGCTTTATATTTTTGAGTCACAGACTCTGTACAAATGTTTGTAAAGTATTGGCTTAATACTTCATATTTCTGTCACAACACTGTTCAGTATCAGTGCTGTGTTACTTCACATATCTGTGTAACACAACAGTGTTAGTAAAGTAGCATGTTACTTTACATTTTTGAGTCACAGACCCTGTACAACGTCTGTGAAGTACTGGCTTCACATTTTCTGTATCACAACACTGTACTGCTGTACAGTATAAATTCTATGTCATAACCACTGTACAGTGCAAATGTGACAAGTCTTATAATCTTGTCCTGTAATACTGTACAAATTATAGCCATGTGTTGCTCAACTTTTCTGTTCCAACATTGTGCAGTGTAATTAGGTTTCCATTTTGCATTTTTCCTCCGTCTTTCTTCTGCCCTCCCTCTCTCCCTCCCTCCCTTTCTTCCTCTCCGTCTCCGTGGCACAAAAATCTGTGTCACAACACCATGCAGGTACAGGTGTGCTACAGTCTCACTTCCTTATTCTAGTGACACTGTATGAAACCAACAAAGAAACAATGTGTTGCTACTTGGCATTTGAATGTCACACAACACATTGTACAGTAGTGGTAGCATCACGTTTTCATCATGTGGTAACTGTCATGACGTGTGTTTCTTCTTCTGACACCAGTTGGGATGAACATAAGAAGTCATATATATATATATATATATATATAAGGCATTTGATGTTAGGAGCACCAAGTTGAAGACAGACAAGAGAAACAGAGGTCCCACTTAAAAGGCTTGACCCTACTGCTTCCTCCTCCCCCCCTCTCTTTCCCCTCTCTGATTTCTTGATCTCCCCTTTTTATTCTACTTTCGACTCTGTTTCTTCCATATTTTTTCTTTTA